>NW_016820792.1:1600020-1605751 GCF_001698545.2 Rhinopithecus bieti | reverse complement strand
TTTTGAGACAGAGTCTTGCTCTGCTGCCCAGGCTGGAGTGCAGTGGCACGATCTCCGCTCACTGCAAGCTCCGCCTCCCGGGTTTACACCATTCTCCTGCCTCAGCCTTCCGAGTAGCTGGGACTACAGGCGCCCACCACGTCGCCCGGCTAGTTTTTTGTATTTTTTAGTAGAGACGGGGTTTCACCGTGTTAGCCAGGCTGGTCTCGATCTCCTGACCTCGTGATCCGCCCGTCTCGGCCTCCCAAAGAAAATGTAAACTCTTGACAAACCAGACTGTGGGAAAGCACACACTCTCATTCCCTCCTGGGCCGTACAAAATGGTACAATTCCTGTGAAAGGAACTGGGCAATATCTAGCAAAAATACATTTTCAGTTTCCCTTTGATCCAGAAATCACACTTCTGTGAATTTACCCTGAAAATGCACCTCCAACAACAGAAGAAAACACGTGCACAAAGTTATTCATTGCAACATTATTTGTAATAGAAAAATAATGGAAACACCCTAAAGGCCCATACGTAGGAGTTTGGTTGATAAACTCTGGTACAAGTATAAAAAAGATTTCTGTTAAACTCTATAAACTGATTTCCAGACTATATTACTAAGTGAAAAAAGACTATATGTAGTATGCTACATTTTGTGTGATAAAGACAAAATGTATATTCATTCATTTATTTATTTTTAAAAAAAGAAAGAGGCCGGGCGTGGTGGCTCACGCATGTAATCCCAACACTTTGGGAGGCCAAGGCGGGCAGATCACGAGGTCAAGAGATCGAGACCATCCTGGCCAACACAGTGAAATCCTGTCTCTAAAACACAAAAATTAGCTGGGCGTGGTGACATACCTGTAGTCCCAGTTACTCAGGAGGCTGAAGCTGGAGAATCACTTGAACCCGGCAGGCGGAGGTTGCAGTGAGCCAAGATCACCCCACTGCACTCCAGCCTGGCGACAGTGCAAGACTCCGTCAAAAAAAAAGAAAGAAATACAGGATAAATAAGAAATAAATGAATTTGGTTACCTGTGAGGGTTGAGGAAATGGAATGGAAAAAAAAATGACAAGGGGATGGGACCTGTCTCAGTATAACTTTTATACTGTTTTGAATTTTGAACCATGTTTGTATTTTACATATTCAAAAAATAAAATTAAATCCACAAGAATGGGGGAACAGAGACCTGAAAGTGAAAGAAATGAATAAACTTGATTATAATCAAATTGGTAACACGACTGGAAAGAGAAAGGAATTAATCCAAACAACTTTTGGACACAGCAACAAAGTACTCTGACTATACACCTTCAATGGAATAGAGTCTAAGACAAAAAAAAAAAAAAAAAAAAAAAAAAAAAAAACAAAGAATCTTAAACTTACCTGCTACTTTTGCTTTTGGTAATGGTGTTGGTGAGGCAATTCTGGAACCATTTTGTGTATATTGCAAGATTGAGCAATTGAGTAAACGTCTATTGACATTTTGAGGTACCAGGAATTTCACTGTGGGAGAAAAAAGATACAAATATAGATGAGGGGAAGGAAAGGAGGAAGATCCTATATTATTGGATTGGGTATCAGTTGGCGGTGTCATGAATTCATGATTTTGACAAAGTATTTTCCTGTTCTGTCCACTGAAAGGTCCTAAAAGCAATTTTGCCACAGAGTAGTGAGCACACAGAGCACCCATATCTTGCTCTCTAAATACCATTTACCAGACCCTTTGGAAGAATAGCTCATTTCCAGGTGAGCCTGGAACATCTTGTGCTAGAAATGTTAAAAGTGCTCAAAAACTGAGGAGGATGTGTCAAAGAGATACAAGAACCAGTTTAAGGGGGCTGCCACTCATCAAATTTGGGACAATTCATACTCAATAAAATATAATTCATGAGTTCATACTGATATTAAAAAGAAATGTTAAAGGGATTAGGAAGAGAAGGGAAGTCCTTTTATAGAAAATGCCAACTAATAAACATAGACAAAATGATAGAAAATTGTCAGTCAGGCAAAGTGGCTCATGCCTATAATCCCAGCAGTTTGGGAGGCTGAGGCAGGCAGATCATTTGAGGTCAGGAGTTCAAAACCAGCCTGGTCAACATGATGAAACCCCATCTCTACTAAAAATACGAAAAATAGCTGGGCCTGGTGGCACACACCTGTAATCCCAGATGCTCAGGAGGCTGAGGCAGGAAAATCAGGCCCCAGGAGGTGGAGGTTGCAGTGAGCCAAGATCATGCCACTGCACTCCTGCCTGGGTGACAGAGTAAGACTCTGTCTCAAAAAAAAAAGAAAAAATAATAGAAAATTGCCACTTCAATGGCTGGATGTGGTGGTTCATGCCTGTAATCTCAGCGCTTTGGGAGGCCAAGGTGGGTGGGTCACTTGAGGTCAGGAGTTTGAAACCAGCCTGGCCAACATGGTGAAAACATCTCTACTAAAAATACAAAAATTAGCCAGGCATGGTGGTGTGTGCCTATAATCCCAGCTACTTGGGAGGCTAAGGCAAGAGAATCACCTGAACCCGGGAGGAAGAGGTTGTGGTGACCTGAGATGGTGCTACTGCACTCCAACCTGGGCAGCAGAGCAAGACTCTGTCTCAAAAAAAGAAAAAAAGAAAAGAAAAGAAAATTGCCATTTCATAACCACGACAGTAATATTTGATTCACAAAGGAATCATCTGTGGATCCTAAAACCACTGGGAGAAAGATGGGGAAACAGGATATTCATGCAGTCTCAAAGCAGCACATCACTAGTTATATTTTAATTACAAAGAAAAAAAAGGAATGATTATGATGGAGAAATCCAGCAGACACCACCTTAATTAAATGAGCAAATTCAACATCACCAATTTTTAAAACAATTCACATCACGGGTCCTCTGCTGTGTAATGTCCTGAGACCTGTGGCACAACCACACCCTATGCCGTATTCTTGCCAATAATGTTTAACCAAAGTCTAGTCATGGGAAAACAATCAGACATCTGCAGAAGAACTGGCCTAAACTCTTCAAAAATGTCAATATCATGAACAAATTTTGAAAGGGCTGGCAAACTGTTTTACGTTGAAGAACACTAAAGAGACATGAAAATAAATGCAAAGTCTGATCATTGCCCAAACTTTGAATTAAAAAACAAAAACTGACCTGAGCATGGCAGCACGGACCTGTGGTTCCAGCTGCTCAGGTGGCTGAGACGGGAGGAATGCTTGAGCCCAGGAATTTGAGACCAGACTGGGCAACACAGCGCGAACTAGTCTCCAAAAATATAGATTGAAAATTAAAATTAGAAACCATGCAAAAAAGCAGTATTGGGCCAATTGCAGAAATTTAAATATAGACTGCATATTGGAAGACAGTTTTGTGTCAATGTTAAATATGACCTGAGTGCGATCTTTGCATCATGCTTATATATAGGAAAATATTCTAATTTTTGAGAGACGTGCAGAGTGTTTCGGGGCTTAGATGTCATGGTATCTGTAACTCTCAAATGGTTCAGCTAAGGATACACACATACAAAAGGAGAGAAAGGAAGAAAGTGTGACAAAAATGGTAAAATTAGTGACATATAAAAAGCATATGGAAGTTCATTGTACATTTCTCACAAATTTTCTGTAGGTTTGACATTTTTCAAAGTAAAACATTGAGAATAAGAAGAAAAGGGAGCTTTTTTCCCAGTCACGGCAAGATGATAGCATGGTTAGGCAACCTGAGAGCCAGTAAATATTCCTCTGGGTTCATCCTTTCCCAGAGCGCAAGCCCTCACAGAGAAATTAAGCAAAAACAAAATGAATAAGTGAGTACAAAACACCCAGTGAGATTTGAATTTCAGGCAAGCAACAAACAATTTTTTTGGTATAAGAATGTTCCAAGTAGTGTATGGGACACACTTTATTTGCTCTGGCAACCCCACTGAGAGGCACTTTGGCCTGTTCCATGCCCAGGGGACAAAGCATACCAGTTCAGAAACCAGGAGAGTTCAAGGTTAGGTCCATTTATCATTTTTATTTACTGGTTTTATTTCATCACACTCTGTTTTCTTGAATGAAGGTCATTCCTCGGCTGTATTTTCTCCTTATATGTTGGCAGTGCAGCTCTGCCTTAGGCTCAAGTTTTTCCTACTGAATTTCCAAGCTTTTTCCTACTCCCACCACATTTGACTTCCAAGTTCTTCCCTTTCCTCATTCTCTTCACTGCTTTCTTCCTTCTCAACTTCCACCTCTTTGGCCCAGGAGGGAATATCACACCTCCAAAACAATGAGTGATAGCTAGCAGGGATTGCTTCTGGAAATGTGAATCATTACATTAACCTCATCCTACATCATTAGTTAAATGTTTTGACCTAGGCTGGCAGGGGACTCTCCCCTCTCAAGGGAAACTCTGGATATCTTGAGGTAACTTTTTTGTTTTTTATTTTTTATCTTATTATACTTTAAGTTTTACAGTACACATGTACAATGTGCAGGTTTGTTACATAGGTACACATATGCCATGTTGGTTTGCTGTACCCATCAACTCGTCATTTACATTAGGTACTTCTCCTAATGCTATCCCTCCCACAGCCCCCCACCCCCCAACAGGCCCTAGTATGTGATGTTCCCCGCCCTGTGTCCATGTGTTCTCATTGTTCAACTCCCACCTATGAGTGAAAACATGCGGTGTTTGGTTTTCTATTCTTGTAATAGTTTGCTTAGAATGACGGTTTTCAGCTTCATCCATGTCCTTGCAAAGGACATGGACTCATCCTTTGATACTATGACTATACTATGATATTCATCCTGGAATACTATGACTGCATAGTATTCCATGGCGTATATGGGCCATATTTTCTTAAGCCAGTCTATTATTGATGGACATTTGGATTAGTTCCAAGTCTTTGCTATTGTAAATAGTGCCACATTAAACATACATGTGCATGTGTCTTTATAGTAGCATGATTTGTAATCCTTTGGGTACATACCCAGTAATGGGATGGCTGGATCAAATGGTATTTCTAGTTTTAGATCCTTGAGGAATCGCCACACTGTCTTCCACAATGGTTGAACTAATTTACACTCCTACCAACAGGGAAAAAGATGTCCTATTTCTCAACATCCTCTCCACCATCTGTTGTTTCCTGACTTTTTAATGATTGCCATTCTAACTGGCGTGAGATGGTATCTCTATTGTGGTTTTGGTTTGCATTTCTCTGATGACCAGTGATGATGAGCATTTTTTCATGTCTGTTGGCTGCATAAATGTCTTTTTTTGAGAAGTGTCTGTTCATATCCTTTGCCCACTTTTTGATGGGGCGGTTTGTTTTTTTCTTGTAAATTTGTTTAAGTTCTCTGTAGATTCCAGATATTAGCCCTTTGTCAGATAGGTAGACTGCAAAGATTTTCTCCCATTCTTTAGGTTGCCTGTTCACTCTGATGATAGTTTCTTTTGCTGCGCAGAAGCTCTTTAGTTTAATTAGATCCCATTTGTCTATTTTGGCTTTTGTTGCCATTGCTTTTTGTGTTTTAGTCATGAAGTCTTTGTCCATGCCTATGTCCTGAATGGTATTGCCTAGGTTTTCTTTTAGGATTTTTATCGTGTTAGGTCTTATATTTAAGTCTTTAATCCATCCTAAGTTAATTTTTGTATAAAATGTAAGGAAGGGATCCACTTTCAGCTTTCTACATATGGCTAGCCAGTTTTCCCAGGACCATTTATTAAATAGGGAATCCTTTCCCCATTGCTTGTTTTTGTCAGGTTTGTCAAAGATCAGA
>NW_016820792.1:1554308-1597868 GCF_001698545.2 Rhinopithecus bieti | reverse complement strand
CATTTGCTTAGTAGATCTTCTTCAATCCCTTTATTTTGACCCCATGTGCATCTTTGCATGTGAGATGGGTCTCCTGAATACAGCACACTGATGGGTCTTGACTCTTTATCCAATTTGCCAGTCTGTGTCTTTTAATTGGGGCATTTAGCCCATTTACATTTAAGGTTAATATTGTTATGTTTGAATTTGATCCTGTCATTATGATGTTAGCTGGTTATTTTGCCCATTAATTCATGCAGTTTCTTCATAACATTGATGGTCTTTATCATTTGGCATGTTTTTGCAGTGGCTGATACTGGTTGTTCCTTTCCATGTTTAGTGCTTCCTTTGTGACCTCTTGTAAGGCAGGCCTGGTGGTGACAAAATCTCTCAGCATTTGCTTGTCTGTAAAATATTTTATTTCTCCTTCACTTATGAAGCTTAGTTTGGCTGGATATGAGATTCTGGGTTGAAAATTCTTTTCTTTAAGAATGTTGAATATTGGCCCCACTCTCTTCTGGCTTGTAGGGTTTCTGCTGAGAGATCTGCTGTTAGTCTGATGGACTTCCCTTTGTGAGTAACCCAACCTTTCTCTCTGGCTGCCCTTAACGTCTTTTACTTCATTTCAACCTTGGTGACTGACAATTATGCATCTTGGGGTTGCTCTTCTTGAGGAGTATCTTTGTGTTGTTCTCTATATTTCCTGAAATTGAATGTTGGCCTGCCTTGCTAGGTTGGGGAAGTTCTCCTGTACGATATCCTGAAGGGTGTTTTCTAACTTGGTTCCATTCTCCCTGTCACTTTCTGGTACGCCAATCAAGCATAGATTTGGTCTTTTCACATAGTCCCATATTTCTTGGAGACTTTGTTCATTTCTTTTCCCTCCTTGTTCTCTAATCTTGTCTTCTCACTTTATTTCATTGATTTGATCTTCAATGACTGATATCCTTTCTTCCACTTGATCAAATTGGCTGTTGAAGCTTGTGCATGCATCACGAAGTTCTCATGCCATGGTTTTCAGCTCCATCAGGTAATTTAAGATCTTCTCTACACTGTTTATTCTTGTTTTAGCCATTTGTCTAACCTTTTTTTCAAGGTTTTTAACTTCCTTGCGATGGGTTAGAACATGCTCCTTTAGTTTAGAGAAGTTTCTTATTACTGACCTTCTGAAGCCTACTTCTGTCAACTTGTCAAGCTCATTCTCCATCCAGTTTTGTTCTGTTGCTGGCGAGGAGCTGCAATCTTTTGGAGGAGAAGAGGCACTCTGTGTTTTGGAATTTTCCGCTTTTCTGCTCTGGTTTCTCCCCATCTTTGTGGTTTTATCTACCTTTGGTCTTTGATGTTGGTGACCTACAGATGGGGTTTTGGTGTGGATGTCCTTTTTGTTGATGTTGATGCTATTCCTTTCTGTTTGTTCGTTTTCATTCTAACATTCAGGCCCTTCAACTGCAGGTCTGTTGGAATTTGTTGGAGGTCCACTCCAGACCCTGTTCACCTGGGGTATCACCAGCAGAGGCTACAGAACCGCAAATATTGCTGCCTGATCCTTCCCAGAGGGGCACCTGCCTGTTTGAGGTGTCTGCCAGCCCCTACTGGGAGGTGTTTCCCAGTCAGGCTACACAGGGGTCAGGGACCTGCTTGAGGAGGCAGTCTGTCCATTTTCAGAGCTCAAACGCCGTGCTGAGAGAACCACTGCTCTCTTCAGAGCTGTCAGACAGGGATGTTTAAGTCTGCAGAAGCTGTCTGCTGCCTTTTCGTCTACTATTCCCTGCCCCCAGAGGGGGAATCTATAGAGGCAGTAGGCCTTGCTGAGCTGCGGTGGGCTCCACCCAGTTTGTGCCTCCCACTCACTTTGTTTACACTATGAGCCACTCAAGCCTCAGCAACGGCGGACGCCCCTCCCCACTGGTCAAGCTGCAGCATCACAAGTCAATCTCAGACTGCCGCACTAGCAGTAAGCAAGGCTCCGTGGGCATGCGACCTGCTGAGCCAGACACAGGAGGGTATCTCCTGGTCTGCAGGTTGCTAAGACAGTGGGAAAAGCGCAGTATTTGGTCAGGAGTGTACCATTTCTCCAGGTACAGTCTGTCACAGCTTCCCTTGGCTAGGAAAGGGAAATCCCCTGACCCCTTGTGCTTCCTGGGTGAGGCAATGTCCTGCCCTGCTTCAGCTCACCCTCCATGGGCTGCACCCACTGTCCAACGAGTCCCAATGAGATGAACCAGGTACCTCAGTTGAAAATGCAAAAATCACCCTTCTGTGTTGATCTCACTGGGAGCTGCAGACCAGAGCTGTTCCTATTCAGCCATCTTGGAAGTGACCAAAAATTAAAGGTAGCTTTTTTGATACATTTGGCAACCATGCAGTCAGAGCAGCGCAGCGCAGCACAAGGACTAATTATGTTACACTCTTACTTTCTCTCTTACTACTCAAGCCCCTCTTGTTTGGTCTTCTTTATCCAGTTCCTCTTATTTTTCTTAATGTCCAAATGTTAGACAGCATCACTGTTAAATCCTAAGCATCTTCTCATCTCTCTCTTAGACCTAGTACTTCCCAAAGTTCAATGAGATAAATATCAACTTCATGATTTTTGCCATCTCTGGATAGTTATTTACTTATTAATAATTTTCTGTAAATAGATTTGACTTTAAAAAAATTTATACATTTTAAAAGAAAGCTTTATATCACAACTCTAATGTAACATCCAGTTTCACAAATAGAAGATAAATCTAAACATAAAACAAAATCACAGAATATATAATTTAACTTTTACTTAAATTTCAAATAATAAGAACATATCATTATAAATACAAAATTTATATAAAATGCACACCCCAATGGGAAAATTGAACTGTTCATGATTAATTAAAACAATAATATTTGGCTTCATGTTCTTTGACTCTTGCTTACAGTTGAGGAAACCAAAGCCCACGAGGGAAAACAACTTGCCCAAGATCAAAGCAAAATGGAGGCCGAGCTGGAACCATGGTCTTGGGACTACTGAGTCAAAGTTACAGATACTGGTCACACAATCCAGAAAGGAACAGTAGTTCTTTAAGGTGTGAGGATTCAGTTAGGGGACAGGAGCTTGGCACCTTGAATATAAACCTTGAAGTCAGAAAGACCTTGGTGAAGTCTCACATAGACCAGTAAAATCATGTTGTCATCTGCCTGTCCTTTTCACCTCTTTAAACCTTTGTTTTCTTCCTTTCTTTCTTTTCTTTTTTTATTTTATTTTATTTTTATTTTTTTGAGACAGAGTCTTACTCTGTCACCCAGGCTGGAGTGCAGTGGCATGATCTCAGGTCACTGCAACCTCCACCTCCTGGGTTCAAGCAAGTCTCCTGTCTCAGACTCCCGAGTAGCTGGGACTACAGGCACCCACCACCACGCCCAGCTAATTTTTGTATTTTTAGTAGAGACGGGGTTTCACCATATTCGTCAGGCTGGTCTCGAACTCCTGACTTCAGGTGATCCGCCAACCTCGACCTCCCAAAGTGCTGAGATGACAGCTGTGAACCACTGCACCCGGTCTAAGCCTTCACTTTCTAGCATAACTCACAAATTGTATAATTTTGAGAAGACAATCAGACATATATACTTAGTTTTCAGCCCAGTGGCTATCCAATCACTAGAAATTTCTTTCCATCTACCCCAGCTCAGATCTGCCCAACACCAGCTCTATTTCCTCTTGAAAGACATACAGATTATTTGAAGAATCTGTATTTCTTTCCATCATATCTCTGTGTCCAGGACTAGGAGAGGGGCCTCCATCTGTGCATGGCTGGTTGATAAGGTGGGAGGCAGCAGTTTCTTGGCTTCTGCCTCAGATTAAGTCTTTAAAGATGAAGATGGCCTAGAGATACATCTGAAAGCCAGAGGATAACCCCAGCTTTGAGCAGTGATGGGTGATCTATATGCTCTATAGAAGTAGCCCAGTGGCCCAGGAATGGACTCAGCTTCCAGATCCAGTGAATGCTCAGAGATGGGCAAGCCCTGAGGTCCAGTCTATGGTTAGCAAGAATGTGGAGAGAAGAGAGCTATTCCCATGGAGACAGTTTGAGAGGCATAGCTGTGGGATCTAAGAAACAGCTGGGAGTTGGGTATTCAATGTCCACAGAAAAAAACATGACTGAGACTTAGAAGTGGGGAGAGGAGGGAAAGACAGGTGACTGGTTTCCATGGCAACAGAAAAGAAAGCAGAACTTCCACCAATCACTTTGGGGGTGAGATTAGTTGAGGGCAAATTGTAAAGCAGGTGACCCATGCCCAGCATGGAATCGGGGGAAGTAGATCACCTAATGGAAATGTAGAATGGTTTCAGCATTGTAAAAATAACAGCAGGGCATGGTCAAAAGGGGAAAGCCAAAATTGGGACTTTCAGGCATACTTGAGATTTATGTGTTCTTGGAAGGAATCCAGGTGTGTCTGGATTCTTTACAGTGCCATGGAAGACAGGTGGCAAAGTAGCCAAGAGGTTGCCACAGCTAGGGTGAAAGGGTGGATCACCCATTCTGAAAGTGGGCCTGAAAGTGCAGGGTGGGTCAAAAGGAGCAAACCACTGGAGATGAACTAAGGCAAGAGAATGTGCCATGAGTTCATGAGTCTTAAACCTCAGCATTAGATATCAACAAGATGGCTAAGGAGAGAGACTGGAAAGACCAGAAAAGCAAGAGAGCTTCTCAAAGAGCCTGTGGATATGTGTTCAAGGACCCTTTTTACCAATCAGACAACTGCAGCTCATCTTGTCCTCAGAGGGCATCCAAAGGGAGTGAAGAAGGAAATCTGAACAATGGGGCATATATCCAAAACAGGTAGAACCAGAGAAGAGATCATTTAAATTTGAAAATATTGAGATAAACTAACTGGCAAATTCAAGATTTGTTTCCATAGTTCCTAGAGGCCAGTAGGGTGCCAGAGCAGGAATAGATCAATTTTAGGGGAGAAAGTGCATTCATTTGAGTCAGGTCTTAGGTGTTCAATTTCAGGACATGTGTTGCCTTTACCAGACATTCAACACTGCAAGAACTGGGATTTTGTTTTCCTCACATAACAGGCACATATCAGGCACTCAACATTTGCTGAATACATAAAATGAATGAATAAATAAATGACTCATTCTAGAATAGCAAAGCCTAGGTTTTAATTATTATGAGTGTGCTATCTCACTGATTTTCCTAAGATTTAAAAATGTGCTCTGAAAATAAATTTTTTTTTGCTTTACACAACATATCTGGGATAATTTAAACTAAGAAACTCTTTGGCAGGGAGAATCAGGAGATCCTGATAGCTCTTTGCTATTCCTCAAGCCAAAGAAGTCAGAAAAGTCCAGTCTAAGCCTAATTTAAAAGAAGGTCTTTGCAAAGACTGCTTAAGTAGAGCTTCCCAAGGACCCTTGGGCAGGTTGCCTCTTTCCCAATACAACATTGTAGCACTTCTCTCTCCATCTTCCGCCAACCATAGGGCAGAAAAAGGATCATCTGTCTCCTTTGATGTTCTAAAAAAGGTTGATGTCTGACTGGAAGTTCTTCTCTGCCCAAACATCAAAATTCTAAACATATTTTTCAATTTTCCCACATACAGCCTGATTTACAGGAAAGCTGAAATATGTTCCAGATCTGGAGACATATTTGATTAATGGATATAATGAACATTGTTGGCTGCCATCTATTCTCACCTTTCTCCTTCAGAACAGGACCCAGATTTTATTCAATATCTCACTCTCCCTCATGTAACTCAAGCACCCCTAAAGCAAGCTGGCCTATGCCCTTAGCTCCAGGGTAGATCTGATGGTCTAAGGCAGTGATTCTCAACTTGGGGGTGATTTTTGTTCCCCAGAGATATTTGGCAATGCCTAAAATGTGACATTTTTGAGTGTCACAATGTGGGGTGAGGCATTTAGTGGGTAGAGGTCAGAAATGCTGCTAAGCATCCTACCGTGCACAAGACAACCCCCAACAAAGAATTATCCAACCCAAAAAGAGAATAGTCCTGAGGTAGAGAAACACTGGTTTAAGGGTTATGGCATCCCCCTGACAAGGGACTGATTTAAGAAGAAGCCTTTTGAGTTAGGAAGAGAAAAAGCAAGATGCCTGCCAAGAGACACCAGACATTCAGAACCCCACCTCAGCAAGAAAGGACCAAGGCAGTAACTACAGAGCTAAGATTTGAATGGAGTGTAGAAGGGAAAGTGCTAGAGTGCAGCGGGGGAGTAGAGGTACAGTTGTGGTGATTAGAAGTGCAGGAGGGCAGCATGGAGGCACCAGGACTCTGCAGCCCCATCTCCTCCACATGGATCACATCTGCCTGGAGTCAGAAGAGACTCCGCATTGTAGGGGAAAGTCAAGGACAAGAGCCCCACCTATCCCCATTGCTGCCACAAACACCCACAAGTCCTTACATCAGAAGAATCTCACAATCCTTGCAAGCCCTGAATCCAGTTTGGAAAGCTGGTGGGAATTCACACAACTGCACTACCCCAGATGAGTAGGATAAGGTGTGCACCACCCAAACACTCACCCACTGTGAGCCAAGCTGCTGTAGCATAGCACTGTCTTGAAACCAGAGCCCCCTCTGGAGTGGTCCCTACTCTGGGGTCCAGTAGCCACTGCTGCTCTCCAGCACTGGGGCTCCATCCTCATTCCACCAAGCCCACATAGGTGGCTGAATGTAACAACCCTAGCTGTACAGACCATGGTCCCAAGATCAGCTGTGACTCTGGTTCTGTGCAACAGGGTAACAAAGTCCCCCTACCCTCACCAAACTTCCGGCTGGAGGAACAGTTGGTCGGTACCATCCAGGGCAAATCTACCCTTGAAGTGGCCAAATCACTGCCAGTTACCCAAGCCTCCAAAAATCCAATATATCCTTGGGCCAGAGGGATGCCTATGTACATGTGTGCAGAACCTGGCAAAGCTGCACTGCCATCACCACAAACTCTCTCATCGTAGGCCACTGAGAAACACAAACACTACTAGTGTGGATTACACCTGAGTAAATTACACAGACTACACTACTGGATCAACCTTAGACCAAGGCCAATACACCACACCAAACCAACACTCTAAGACCCATTCGTCTGAACAAGTCTTTTCATACAAAGCCTACTCTGTGAAATACAATGAGGCTTCTTTTCCTTAAGAGGCAAAGAAATCAACGTAAGGGCACATCAACCATGAAAAAGCAAGGAAACATGTCACCACCAAAGGAAAATAATAATTCTCCAGTAACAGGCTCCAATCATAAGGAAATATATGAAATGCCAGAAAAGAATTCCAAATAATAATCTTAAAGAAATTCAATGAGATATAAGAGAGTACAGATAGACAGTTCAACAAAATTTGGAAAACAATTTAGTATTTGAATAAGAAATTCAGCAAAGAGATATATATCACGTAAAAGACCCAAACAGAAATCCTGTAGCAAAAGAATTAAATGAAAAAGAGAGCTTCAACAATAGACTAGACTGAGAAGAGGAAAGAATTTTTGAACTGGAAGACAAGACTTTTGAAATAACACAGGTATACCAAAAGGAAAAAAAAAAAATACTAAAAGAATAAAGAAAGCCTACAGGATTTATGCAACACCACTAAGTAAACAAATACACATGTTGTTGACATTCTAGAAGGAGAAGAGAAGGAAAAAGATGAGAAAAACATACTTAATAAAATAATAGCAGAAAACTTCCCAAGTCTTGGGAGTGAGATAGACATCCAGGTTCAAGAAGCTCAAACAACCCCGAATATATTTAATCCAGACAGGTTTTCTCTGAGGCACATTATACTCAAATTGTCAAAAGTCAAAAACATAAAAAGAATTTTAAAAGCAACAAGAGAAAAGCATCAAGTCAAGTATAAGGGAATCTCCACTAGACTAACAGTGAATTTGTCTGCAGAAACCTTTCAGGCCAGGAGAGAACAGGATGATATATTCAAAGTCCTGAAGGATAAACTATTGGCCAAGAATATTATACACAGCAAAGTTTTCCTTCAAAAAGGATGGAGAACTAAAATTTTTCACAGACAAGCAAAATCTAAGGGAATTCATCACCACTAGACCAAACTTACAAGGAATGCTCAAGAGACTCTTACATCTGGAAGTGAAAAGAAGATAACCACTGTCATAAAAACATACAAAACTATAAAATTCACTGGTAAAGCCAATAAGCAAAGGAAAAACAGAAAGGAATCAAACCTTATCAGTACAGAAAATCACCCAACCACAAAAATAAACCACATGAGAAGTAGTTAAGAAAGGATTTACAAAACAACCAGGAAACAATCAATAAAAGGGCAGGATTAAGTCTTTACCTATCAACAATAAGCTTGAATATAATGAATTAAGTTCCCCATTTAAAAGATATAGACTGGCTGAATGTATTTTTTAAAACCCAATGCCCAACCCTGTGCTGCTACAGGAAACTCACTTCACTTATAAAGACACACATAGAATAAAAGTGAAGAGATGAAAAAAGATATTCCATGAAAATGAAAACAAAAGTGAGCAAGAGTAGCTACATTTATATCAGACAACATAGACTTAAAGTTAAAAGTTGTAAGAAGAAACAAAGATGACCATTAGATAATAATAGAAACATCAATTCAGCACAATAATATGACAATTTTAAATATACATACACCCAACACTGGAGCACCCAGATATATAAGGGAAATATTATTAGATTTAAAGAGAGAGATAGACTGTAATGCAATAATAGTTGAGGACCTCAACACCCCACACTTAACAATGGAAAGATCATCTAGACAGAAAAGCAACAAAGAAGCGTCAGATTTAAACAGCGCCACAGACCAAATGCACCTGAGAGACATTTACAGTACATTTTACTCAACAGCTGTAGAATACATATTCTTATTAGCACATGGAACATTCTCCAGGATTAACCATATGTTAGGACATAAAACAACAAAAAAGTCTCTTAAAAAATTGTAATCAAAATCATATCAAGGCTGGGCCAGGTGTGGTGGCTCACACCTGTAATCCCAGCACTTTCAGAGGCCAAGGCAGGTGGATCACTTGAGGTCAGGAGTTCAAGACCAGCCTGGCCAACATGGGGAAATCGTGTCTCTACTAAAAATTCAAAAATTAGCCAGGCGTGATGGCAGGCACCTGTAATCTCAGCTTCTAGGAAGGCTGAGGCAGGAGAATTGCTTCAACTCAAGAGGTTGGAGGTTGCGGTGAGCCAAGATCGGGCCACTGTACTCCAGCCTGGGTGACAGAGTGAAACTCTGTCTCAAACAACAACAACAACAAAATCATATAAAAGCTGGGTGCAGTGGCTCACACCTATAATCCCAGTACTTTGGGAGGCCCAGGTGGGCAGATCACCTGAGGTCAGGAGTTCAAGACCAGCCTGGCCAACATGGTGAAATCCAATCTCTACTAAAAAATACAAACATTAGCTGGGCATGGTGGCATACACCTGTAATCCCAGCTATTCAGGAGGCTGAGGCAGGAGAATTGCTTGAACCCCAGAGGCAGAGGTTTTAGTGAGCCAAAATCATGCCACTGCACTGCAGCCTGGGTGCAGAGACCAGCTCAGTTGTGGAGACCCTAATCCAGCAGCGCTAGAGGAATTAAAGACACACACACAGAAATATAGGGTGTGGAGTGGGAAATCAGGGGGCTGATAGCCTTCAGAGCTGACAGCCACGAACAGAGTTTTACCCACATATTTATTGACAGCAAGCCAGTGATAAGCATTGTTTCTATAGATTATAGATTAACTAAAATGGGAAACAAAGGGATGGGCCGAAACAAAGAGATGAGCTCTGGCTGGTTATCTGCAGCAGGGACATGTCCTTAAGGCACAGATCACTCATGCTATTGTTTGTGGCTTAGGAACACTTTAAGTGGTTTTCCACCCTGGGTGGGCCAGGTGTTCCTTGCCCTCATTTTGGTAAACCCACAACCTTCAGCGTGGGCATCATGGCCATCACAAACATGTCACAGTGCTGCAGAGATTTTGTTTATGGCCAGTTTTGGGGCAGTTTATAGCCAGATTTGGGGCCTGTTCCCAACACTGGGTGACAGCATAAGACTCTGTGTCAAAAAAAAAAAAATCATATCAGGTATCTTATCTGACCACACTGTAACAAAACTAGGCATCAACCACAAGGGGAACATTTAAAATTATACAAATATATAAAAATTAAGCCACATGCTCCCAAATGGCCGGTGGATCGAAGAAGAAATTAACCAGGAAATCAAAACAATTCCTTGAAGCAAATAAAACTGGAAACACAACATATCACTCTTTTCCATGGATCCTCAGAGGCATTCAGCTGCTTCAAGATGAAGCTGAGCATCTCCTTCCCAGTCACTGACTGCCAGAAACTCATTGAAAAGAACACAAACTTTGTACTTTTTATGAGAAGCCTATGGCCACAGAAGTTGCTGCTGACTCTCTGGGTGAAGAATGGAAGGGTTATGTGGTCCAAATCAGCAGTGGGAATGACAAACTAGGTTTCCTCATGAAGGACGGTGTCATGACCCATGGCCATGTCCACCTGCTACTGAGTAAGGTCCTGTTACAGATCAAGGAGAACTGGAGAAAGAAAGAAAGAAGATCAGTTTGTGGTTGCATTGTGGATGCCAATCTGAGCATTCTCAACTTGGTTATTGTAAAAAAAAGGAGAAAAAGATATTCCTGGACTGACTGATACTATGGTGTCTCGTCACCTGGGGCTCAAAAGAGCTAGCAGAATCTTCAAACTTTTCAATCTCTCTAAAGAAAATGATGTCTGCCAGTATGTTGTAAGAAAGCCCTTAAACAAAGAAAGTGAGAAACCTAGGATCAAAGCACCCAAGATTCAGCATCTTGTTACTCCACGTGTCCTGCAGCACAAACGGTGGTGTATTGCTCTGAAGAAGCAGCGTACTAAGAAAAATAAGGAAGAGGCTGCAGAATATGCTGAACTTCCGTCCAAGAGTATGAAGGAGGCTAAAGAGAAGCCCCAGGAACAAACTGCCAAGAGACTCAGACTTTCCTGGCTGTGAGCTTCTGCTTCCAAATCTGAATCCAGTCAGAAATAAGATTTTTTGAGTAACAAATAAGATCAGACTCACATCTCTCTTGACTTTTCATTGATGATAGAAAACTACATAAATGAAGAGAGGGAAAGTTAGGTCATAGAAAATGGGGATATGTATATAGAAATCCAGTCGTGGATAAAATCAGATTGACTATTGTGTGGTAGCAGAAGACAAGTTCATGATAAAGGGATTCTTTTGGGGGGATGGGTGGCTCAGGAAGGGATTCTGAGCATAAGACATCTGCCTGTTCAGAAAGGCATGGAACTTAGGGGAAATAAATGAGAAGGACTATTAATCTTTTTTATATAGTTTATTTTGAGGAATATCGCTCTTTTAAAACTAAACACAGTTTAATACATGAAATTGCCCTTGTGAAGATGAACATGTGTTTTTTTAGAAAAGCTAACTTTTAAGGCATAGTTTTAGTGGATAGCATGTTAAAATACTTCAGGAAGCTTTGTAAACTGGTGCAAATTTGCTTTAACAAAGCTTTTCAAGTCAAAAACGAAAGAAAGAAAGAAAGAAAGAAAGAAAGAGAGAGAGAGAGAGAAAGAAAGAAAGAAAGAAAGAAAGAAAGAAAGAAAGAAAGAAAGAAAAGAAAAGAAAAGAAAAGAAAAGAAAAGAAAAGAAAAGAAAAGAAAAAAGAAAAGAAAAGAAAAGAAAGAAGGAAGGAAGGAAGGGAAGGAAGGAAGGAGAAGGAAGGGGAAGGAAGGGGAAGGAAGGAAGGGAAAGAAAGAAAGAAAAGAAAGAAAGAAAGAAAGAAAGAAAGAAAGAAAGAAAGAAAGAAAGAAAGAAAGAAAGAAAGAAAGAAAGAAAGAAAGAAAGGCAGGCAGCAGGCAGGCAAGCAACATATCAAAACTTGGCTGCACACAGTGGCTAACACCTGTAATCCCTCACTTTGGGAGTTTGTTGCAGGCGGATCACGGGGTTAGGAGTTCGAGACCAGCCTGGCTAACACGGTGAAACCCCATCTCTACTAAAAACACACACACAAAATTTAGCCAGGTGTGGTGGCAGGTGCTGGTAATTCCAGCTACTTGGGAGGCTGAGGCAGGAGAATTGCTTGAACCTGGGAGGCGGAGGTTGCAGTGAACCGAGATTATGCCACTGCACTCTAGCCTAGGTAACAGAGCAAGATTCCATCTCAAAAAACAAAACAAAACAAAAAAAACAAAAATCAAACAAACAAGAGAAAACCTTATGGGACCCAGCAAAAGCAGTATTAAGAGGCAAGTTTATAGCAGTAATGCCTACATCTAAAAACTAGAAAGATTTCTAAGATTTCTAATAAACCACCTAATGGCACCTCAAGGAACTAGAAAAGCAAGAACCCAAAATTAGTAGAAGGAAAGAAATAACCAAACCCCAAATTAGTAGAAGGAAAGAAATAATAAAGAACAGAGCAGAAATAAACAAAATGGAGACAAAACACACACACACACACACACACACACACACACACAAAAGACAAATGAAACAAAAAGTTTGATTTTTGAAAAGATAACCAAAATCAATAAAATATTAGACTAAGAAAAAAAGAGAGAAGATCCAAATACATAAAATCAAAAGCCAAAAATGAAGATATTGTAATGGATACCACAGAAATACAAAGACTCATTAGCGACAACTATGCACAATGATGTGCCAATAAATTAGAAAGCCTAGAGGAAATGGATAAATTCCTGCACACATACAACCTACCGAGAAGAAATAGAAAACCCGAACAAATCAATAACAAGTAATGAGATTGAATCACTAATAAAAAGTATTTCAACAAAGAAAAGTCCAGGACCAGATGGCTTTACTGCTGAGTTCTACCAAACCTTTAAAGAATTTTTTTTTTTTTGAAACATAGTCTTGCTCTGTTGCCCAGGTCTGAGTGCAATGGTGTGGTCCCAGCTCACTGCAATCTCTGCCTCTCAGATTCAAGTGATTCTCCTGTCTCAGCTTCCTGAGTAGCTGGGACTACAGGCGCATGCCACCACACCCAGCGTATTTTTGTATTTTTAGAAGAGATGGGGTTTTGCCATGTTGGCCAGCCTGGTCTTGAATTCCTGACCTCAGGTGATCTGCCCTTCTCAGCCTCCCAAAGTGCTGGGATTACAGGAGTGAGCCACTGCACCCGGCCAAACCTTTAAATGATTAATACCAATTTTTCTTATACTCCAAAATGTTGAAGCAGAGAGAATTCTTCTTAACTCATTCTATGAGGCCAGCATGACCCTGATTCCAGAATCAACACAATAAACAAAGAAAATTACAGGCCAGTATCTCTGATGACCACAGACACAAACATCTTCAACAAAATACTAGCAAACCAAATCCAATAACATATCAAAAAGATAATATGCAGTGATCACACGGAATGTATTCCAGGAAAGGAAAAATGGTTCAACATATCCATATCAATAAATGTTATATATTGCATCAATAGAATTAAGGACAATAAGCATATTATCATCTCAATAGATGCAAAACAAGCTTCTGATAAAACACAACATCCCTTCAAGATTAAAACGCTTAATAAATTAGGTATAGAAAGAAAGTACCTCAGCATAATGAAGGGTATATAAGGCAACCCTCAGCTAACATCTCACTGAATAGGGAAAAGCTAAAAGATTTTCCTCTAAGAATTGGAACAAGTCAAAGTTGCCAGCCGGGCATAGTGGCTCACACCTGTAGTCTCAGCACTTTAGGAGGCTGAGGCAGGCAGATCACTTGAGCCCAGGAGTTTGAGACCAGCCTGGCCAACATGGTGAAATCCTGTCTCTACTAAAAATACAAAAAATTAGCCAGGTGTGCTGGTGCACCTGTAGTCCCAGCTGCTTGGGAGGCTGAGGCACAAGAATTGCTTGAACCCAGGAGGCAGAGGTTGCAGTGAGCTGAGATTGGGCCACTGCACTCCAGCCTGGGTGACAGAGTGAGACTCTATCTCAAAAAAAAATAAAAATAAAAATAAAAGACAAAGTTGCTCACTTTGATCACTGTTATTCAACATAGTACTGGAAGTCCTAGCCAGAGCAATAAGGCAAGAAAAAGAAATAAAGGGCATCCAAGTGGGAAAGGAGAAAATCAGATTGTTCCTGTTTAAAGACACCATGATTTTACATATAGAAAAACCTAAAGATTCTACCAAAAAACTTCGCACTGATAAACAAATTTAGTACAGTTGTAAGATAAAAAATTAATATACAAAAATCAGTGGTGCTCCTATATATGAAAAATTAAATAGTTGATAAAGAAATCAAGAAGGCAATCCAATTTATGAAAGCTATAAAATGAAATAAAATACCTGGGTATAAATTTAACCAAGGAAGCAAAAGACCTCTATAAGGAATACAAAGCACTGATGAAAAAAATTGAAGAGGATACCAAAAAAATGGAAAGACAGCCGGGTGCAGTGGCTCACTCCTGTAATTCCAGCACTTTGGTAGGCCGAGGCAAGCAGAACACTTGAGTCCAGGAGTTCCAGACCAGTCTGGACAACATAGTAAGAATCTGTCTCACAAAAACTACAAAAATTAGCTAAGTATGATGGCACATGCCTGTATTCCCAGCTACTGGAGAGACTGAGGTGGGAGGATCACTTGAGCCCAGGAGGGAGAGATTACAGTGAGCCAAGATTGCACCACTGCACTCCAGACTGCAGCCTAGGTGACAGAGTGTTACCCCATCTCAAAAAAAAAAAAAAAAAAAAAAAAAAGGAAAGCTGTCTCAAGCTCATGGATTGAAAGGATTAATATTCTTAAAATGACAGTACTCTCCCAAGTAATCTACAGAATAAGTGCAATTGCTATTAAAATAACAATGACCTTCTTTACAGAAATAGAAAAAAAATCCTAAAATTTGTATGGAACCACAAAAGACCCCAAGTAGCCAAAGCAATCCTGAGCGAAAGAAAAAAGCTGGAGTTATCGCACTACCAGACCTCAAAATACGCTACAAACCTGGAGTAATCAAAGCAGCATGATACTGGCATGAAACAGACACATAGGCCAACAGAACAAAATAGAGAACTCCCAAATTAGTCCACATATCTACAGCCAACTGATTTTTAACAGGTGCTAAGAACGCTCATGGGGGAAGGGACAGTCTCTAAAAAATGTGTCTTGATAAACTAGATATGCATATAGAGAAGAATGAAACTAGATCCCCACCTCTCACTCTATACAAAAGTCAACTGAACATGGATCAAAGACCTAAATGTAAAACCCGAAACAATACTACTACTAGAAGAAAACATAGGAAAAATGCTTCATGACATTGGTCTGGGAGAAGATTTTATGAATAAGACCTCAAAAGCATAGGATAAAAAGCAAAAATAAGCAAATAGAATTATATCAAACTAAAAAGCTTCTGCACAGCAAGGGAAACAATCAACAGAGTGAAAAGACAACCTACAGAATGAGAGAAAAGATGTGCACACTACTCATCTGACAGGAAATTAATATGCAGAATATACAAGGAACTGAAATATCACAATAGCAAAATAACAAATAATCTGATTTTAAAATGGGCAAATAATAGATATAGACACTTCTCAGAAGAAGACATACAAATGGCCAAATCCAACACATATATGAAAAATGCTCAATATCACCAATCATCAAGGAAATGTAAATCAAAACCACAGTGAGGTATTCTCTCACCCCAATTAGGATGACAATTTCAAAAAGACAAAAAACAACAAATGCTGGTGAGGATGCAGAGAGGGAATTTTTCTTTCTTTCCTTTTTTTTTTTCTCAGAGATGGAATCTCACTGTGTTGCCCAGGATGGTCTCAAATTCCTGGACTCAAGTGATCCTCCTGCCTCGACCTCCCGAAGTCCTGGGATTATAGGGATGAGTCACCGCACCTAGCCAAGAAAAGGGCACACTGTTGGTGAGAATGCAACCTTTACAGCCACTATGGAGACCAGTATGGAGCTCCCTTTAAAAATGACAAATAGGCCGGGCGCGGTGGCTCAAGCCTGTAATCCCAGCACTTTGGGAGGCCGAGACGGGCGGATCACAAGGTCAGGAGATCGAGACCATCCTGGCTAACACGGTGAAACCCCGTCTCTATTAAAATACAAAAAACTAGCCGGGCGAGGTGGCGGGCGCCTGTAGTCCCAGCTACTCGGGAGGCTGAGGCAGGAGAATGGCGTGAACCCGGGAGGCGGAGCTTGCAGTGAGCTGAGATCCGGCCACTGCACTCCAGCCTGGGTGACAGAGCGAAACTCCGCCTCAAAAACAAAACAAAACAAAAAAATGACAAATAGGACCGGGAATGGTCGCTCACACCTGTAATCCCAGCACTTTGGGAGGCCGAGGTGGGTGGATCACCTGAGGTCAGGAGTTCGAGACCAGCCTGGCCAACAGGGTGAAACCCCGTTTCTATTAAAAATACAAAAATTAGCTGGGCATGGTGGTGTGTGCCTGTAATCCCAGCTACTTGAGAGGCTGATACAGGAGAATCGCTTGAACCCAGGAGGCAGAGGTTCCAGGGAGCTGAGATGGCACCATTACATTCCAGCCTGGGTGACAAGAGGGAAATTCTGTCTCAAAAAAAGATAAATGGAACTATTGTATGATCCAGCAATCCTACTACTGGGAAGTTATCCAAGGAAAAGAAAATCTTCACATAGAAGAGAAATTGGCCTCCACCTATTTATTGCAGCACTATTCACAATAGCCAAGATATGGAATCAACCTAGGTGTCCAGTAAAATAAACATATAAAGAAAATGTGGTTTATATACCTCATGAAATACTAGGTTCTGGAGGACATACAGGTTAACCCAATAGGCAAATCTCTGCCCTTGTGGAATTTATATTTTAGTGGAAAATAAAATAAAAGACAGGAAATAAATAACAATAATAAATAGCTAAATGATGTGTCAGGTAACAAGGTATATATAGCTCTATAAAACTGTCAACTTGAAATAACCAAAAGAATTAGAATTCAGTTTGAATGAGTTTATTCCAGCAAAAAAACTGGGAATAGCCATCCTGGAATACAGACTGCAGAAAAATGAAGTCAGTGCTCCAAAATTAAAAGAAATTTAACAGGATCAAAACTGTTCCTTATAAACTTTATCAAATTAATCAGTGAAAAGGGGAGAGGGAGAAATGAAAACAAACCAAGCTTGCAGCACATTCAGCATTAATTATTAGGTCAGCTTGTTCTCTGACCTGTTTCCTCATAGTTGTTTACTGCCTACTGCACCAGAATCACACAAACTCTGTCACAAGATTATACTTCCCCTTAACTGTACTAGAGATAGCAACTTAAGCATTGTGAAATATTGTTTTCCATTTGAGATATTCTTTCAGACCCTGCATACTGAAACTACTGATGCCAGCTGGTCTGTAGGATTCTATGAGAAGCTGACTCACCAACGAATGAAGTTTCCACATCCTGATGATTTCATCCCCTTACCACAATGAATCAACAGCCACAATTTTCCAGCCCCTTGCCCTCCACAATCTCCTTAAAAATCCCAGTCCAGAACTCCCCAGAGGATATGGATTTGAGGATTCCTCTTGCCTTTCTACTTGGCTGCCCTGCAATCATTAAACTCTTTCTCTGCTGCAAACCATGCTGTCTCAGTGTATTGGTCTATTACTATGTAGCAGGCATATGAACTTGGTGTTCCTGTAACAATATTGTAATATTTTCTTTGTTGAAATTTATTACTGGGCATGGTGGCTCACCCCTGTAATCCCAGCACTTTGGGAGGCAGTGGTGGGTGGATCACCTGAGGTCAAGGGTCTGAGACCAGCCTGGCTAACATGATGACACCCCAGCTCTACTAAAAATACAAAAAAAAAAATAACTGGGCATGGTGGTGGGTGCCTGTAATCCCAGCTACTTGGAAGGCTGAGGCAGGAGAATCACTTGAACCTGGGAGGCAGAGGCTGCAGTGGGTGAGATCGTGCCATTGCACTCCAGCCTGGGCAGCAAGAGTGAAACTCTGTCTCAAAAAGAAAAAAGAGAAGACAAGAGAAAGGGGGAGAGAGAGAGAGAGAAAGAAAAGAAAGAGAAAGAAAGATTATTTTTATGTATTTTTTTTTAAACAGGATCTCACTCTGTCACCCAGTCTGGAGTTCAGTGGCATAATCAGGTTCACTGCAGCCTTGACCTCCCAGGCTCAAGTGATCCTCCCACCTCAGCTACCCAAAGTGGGACTATGGGTGTATGACACCACACCTGGCTAATTTTTGTATTTTTTGCTAAATTTTGTATTTTGGGGTTTCATCATGTTGGTCTAGAACTCCTGGACTCAAGTGACCTGACTGCCTCAGCCTCCCAAAGTGCTGGGATTACAGATGTGAGCCAGGGCTGTGCCCAGCCAGGATTAAAAGATTTTTCCCTCCCCTCCCTTCCCCTTTCCTTCCCTTCCTTCTCTTCCAGACATAGTCTCACTCTGTTGCCTAGATCTGAGTGCTGTGGCATGACCATAGCCCATTTCAGCCTTGAACTCCTGAGGTGGGAGAGCTCAAGCAATCCTCCCAGTTAAGCCTCCTGAGTAGCTGGTACCACAGGCACATGCCACATCTGGTTAATTTTAGAATTTTTTTTGTAGAGACGGGAGTCTTACTGTTAGATATGAGTCCTAAATTTCTTTTCAAAGAATCAATATGTCAGTATGTTCAATTCTTTGCCTTCTACTTTTAAACTTAACTTCCTCATAAAGCAAACTTTTTCAATTACCTGCTCCACCCTGACTCATTCCGATTACTTACTCCACCCTGACTCATTCTGATTACCTGCTCTGTCATAACCGTTTTTCCCACCAAACCAGTCACCCCATCACTCTCTTTAAATTACCCAATTGGAATTAGTTTAGCCTGTGTGGTCTAACCCTAGCCAATTGGGGGAGGACATAGCAGCAGGGGCCACTTGCATCAGGGATAAGAATTCCTTCCCCTCCCTTGTCCAAGTGTGCACTCACCATTGCTCTATCTGTGAGGGCACACCCTTCTATAGAAGTACCTTACCTTCCTGAGAATCAAAAAGAAAATTTTATATTCGAGTGCTATTTCTTTTGTCGCACCAAAACTTTACATATAACAATTTGGGGGCTTGCCTGTGATTACATTCCCCTCCGGGGCTGGCCTCTGGTTCTCTCTCAAGAGGAGGAGCACCCTGCCCACTTGAGATGATTTCAGGGGTGAGAAATCAAGACCCACCCAGTGCAAGGAATAACCCTAGCTCTCAGCAACGCAGGGAACAAAAAAAAAAAGCCAGCCACCAAGCTTAAAGGATCCTCACATACTGCAGCAGTGACTCTGTGCACAGATCAAGGAAGGAGAAGCCACGGGAGCCGGTAAAGTATTTCCTTGGTGGTCAGGACTAAGGTAAGAAAGCCGCGGGGAGTGGGCAGGGGGCAGTGAAGTACTCCTTTGTCAGGGTAGCGTAGAGGTTAAAAAGAGGCAAGACATCCCCGCTGTGGGGGATTGAACCTCACACGAACCTCCAGTAGTACAAAAGGCAAGAAATTTCCAGTGGGGAAATTGAGCCTATCCCAAAAGGCAAGAAATTGCCAGTGGGGGATATTGAGCCTCACCCCACAAGGTGAAAAATTTCCAGCAAGGGAAATTGAAACTTGAACCTTACCCCAAAACCATCAAGATGAGAAATACGCCAAGTAAGACAGGGAGCAAAGGGGATAAAGATGGTAACAAAGATAGCCCCCCAGATAGCCCCCTAGGTCTCATGCTAAAACACTGGAAGGATAATGAAAGGACTGAATATAGAAAAAAGCAACAAATGATAAAATATTGCTGTTTTATTTGGACTCAGGGACCCATCTTCAAACTCTCAATCTTCTGGCCAAAGTTTGTGTCGAATGAGAATGTAACGTGTCAGCTTCTAATCCAACATGTTAATGATAAAGGTCCAGTGTCTCAAGGAGAACTAGGCTATGTCCTTTGTTGGAGGCAAGGACCAGCCCTCCTTTTTCCCTTAAATAGGGAAGAACCCAATCCAGCACCTCAAAATGAAAAGTCAGAGGAACCAGCTGTCATGCCTAAAGACTCCAGTGCATGGGATCCCCTAGACTCAGTGTGCCCCAGTTAGTGTCCCCAATCTTTCCCCTCAGACAGCGCTGCCACCTCAGATCCCATTCCAATTCCCCCTCTACTCACGTTATCCTTCCTTCTTATAACTCTGACTCTTGGGAATTACCATCCCACCAGCCTGTTCCCTCCCAACGTAAAGACCCCTCTCTAAAAGAACCCCAGCCTCCATCTGGAGGACCAAGGTCCTCACCCACCAGATCCTCTAAAGAGTATGGAGGAGCAGGGTTAAGGAATCCCAGAACTAAGAGGGAGGAAGGACAAGATAGGTGCTATAGATGTGGAAGAACAGATCACTTCAAATGAGGATGTCCCAAACTAAGAAAGGAAAAAGAAGCCCTTCCACTCATGACTTTCGAGGAAGAATAGGGGGTTCAGAGGCTCTCTCTTTTATCTTGAGTCCCACCAGGAGCCCTTGATAAATTTGGAGGTTGGACCTAAATATGAACTTATCACCTTTTTAGTCAACTCAGGGACTGCCTGCTCCCCTGTTTGTTTCCCTCCCATCTAATGTTGTCTCCTTCTCAGAGGAACTTTTAGTCTCTGGGGTAAAAGGGGAAGGATTTAGAGCAAAAATTTTAGAAAGCACAGAAGTTAGATACCAGGATCATTAGCTTATATTCCGTTCTTGTTAATCCCTGAAGCAAGAACTAATTTACTGGGGAGGGATTTAATGTTCAAGTTAGGCATAGGTCTACAAGTCAGCCCAAGAGGATTCCTCACCTCATTAAACCTACTCACCACTACAGATGAAAGATAGATTAATCCTAATATCTGGTCCAAAGAAGAAAACCGACGGAAACTCCAAGTCCCTCTGATCCACATCAAGCTAAAAATCCTGGGAGAAGTAGTAAGAAGGAAGCAATACCCTATTCCCCTAGAAGGGAGGATAGGGTTAAAACCTATAATCAAAGGGTTTATGAAGGATGGGCTTCTTGAGCCCTGTATGTCCTATAACACCCCAATACTACCAGTCCATATAATCATCAATGGTTTACTGTAATAGATTTGAAGGATGCTTTTTGGGCATTTCCCCTCGCTGAAGATAGCCGAGATATATTTGCTTTTGAGTGGGAGGATCCCCACTCAGGGCTCCCCTAATCTTTTCGGCCACATTTTAGAACAAGTACTAGAAAAAGCTGTCATCCTAGAACAAATATGCCTTCCAGAACAAATATGCCTTCTTCAGTACATGGACGACATTCTCATATCTGGTGAAGATATAGAGGAGGTGACTTCTCTACACATATTCTTAACCATCTGCAGTTTGAGAGACTACGAGTCTCAAAAAGAAAGCTTCTGTATGTAGAGCCAGAAGTTAAATATTTAGGCCAATTAATAAGTGCCGACAAGTGAAGCATACGGCCTGAACGAATCGAGGAGAATCATGTCAGCAAGTTTTTAGGGTTAGTCGGATACTGCCGCTTATGGATTGACTCATATGCACTGCACAGTAAACTGTTATATCAGAAACTTGCCCAGGAGAAGCCTAACCATCTCCCGTGGACTTCTGAGGAAGCTGATCAAGTCAAGAAGCCAAAGGAAAGGCTCATAACTGCCCCTGTTTTAGCCTTACCCTCCCTAGAAAAGCCATTCCACATTTCTGTTAATGTGGACAGTGCGGTAGTTTTAGGAGTGCTCACTCAAGAACACGGAGGCCGCCGGCAGCCCCTAGCCTTCCTATCAAAGGTCTTAGGCCCAGTCACTTATGGATGGCCTCAATGCATCGCGGCTACGGCAATACTAGTCAAGGAAAGCAGAAAGTTAACCTTTGGAGGAAAATTGACAGTAAGCAAGCCTCACCAAGTTAGAACTATCTTAAACCAAAGAGCAGGGAGATGGCTTACTGACGCAAGAATCTTTAAGTATGAGGCCATTCTGTTAGAAAAGGATGATTTAACATTGACCACTGATAATTCACTCAACCCAGCAAGTTTCCTGACAAGAAATCCAAATCTAAGGAAAGAACATACATGTTTAGATTTAATTGATTACCATGCAAAGGTTTGACCAGACGCAGGAGAAACCCCCTTCCAGACTGGACGGCACTTATTCATAGATGGTTCCTCCGGGTGACTGAGGGAAAAAGACACAATGGGTATTCAGTGATTGATGGAGAAACTCCCGTAGAAATGGAGTCAGGAAAATTGCCCAACACTTGGTCTGCTCAAACGTGTGAGCTGTTTGCACTCAGCCAAGCCTTAAAGTACTTACAGAACCATGAAGGAACCATCTGTACCAATTCTGAGTTAATTTGGACTAAACAAGATCTTATTAACAGCAAAGGATACTTGAAATCCCAGACTTACAAGGTTTTCAACAAAAGTAAAGTTTGCTAAAAGTTAACAGTGTCACATGTATTATCCTAACTTCTCATCTTGTGGCCTTAGGCTGTCTAGTCCACAGACATCAAGGAAGTTTGCTTTGGAAAAGAATGGTTATCATCTTTGGGGAAAAAAAGGAGGGAGGGTGGGAGGAGAATTTATGTAAAAAGAATGTTATATGGTAAATTCTTGTCCTAAAATAAATTAACTGGTTGTTTAAAGAAAGGGACATTTGCAACAAGTCAGAAAGTTGAGGCATGTCAACCAATTGTCCGTGAAAGTCGTGAAAAAAAATGTGTGTTATAAAAGGAAATTTATGCAAGAAATGTTGTATAATGTCACAGTAATTAGGCCTCCTGAATGTAAAACTACTGAAGAAACAGTTTATGTTCAAGGTGTATAAGGAAAGTAAAATATACTTTTAGTAAAAGGATTATAAGGAGGCATAAGAATGTGGATTTTTACTTACATTAAAAGGTTAAAAAAAAACAACTTTGTTTTGAAGGTTTAAGCAAGTTTTAAAATGTTAATTATAAAGGAAATTCTGTGTGTAAACATATTGGCTAAAGTTAAAAGGATATCATCCAGTTTTTCTGTGAACTGGATATTAAAATAAAAACACAATAGATTTTTCTTAAAGCACTAACCTGCTCTTTAACAAAAATTATAAAAGGTTAAAAAGAGTCTATAAAAATCTTACCTTATGGTTAGACGTTAAAATTAGATAAATATGTCTACATGATTTTATTAAAATTGATTGCAACATTAATAACACACTAATACAAAGGTGAAATTTAGCTTATCAGGTATAAAAATCATACAGGAAGCGTTGTCAAATATAAAATGGTGTTTGACTTTCTTTGGTCTAAAAACAAATAAAAATAGGTGCCAAAGGAAATTTCTCAGTAAGAAGACACCAAGGACTATAAAATCCACTGCTGATGTCCCCACATTTAAAACAAAAGATGAATTTCTTAGAAATCATTTACTTCGTTTATCTTCCACTTTCCTTTCCCTCAAAACTAAAGTCTTTTAGCACAGGTACCACTCCTGGAATCTCCGGTAAACCAGCACCAGCCTGAGGATCATGTTCTCATCAAAGGGTGGAAAGAAGGAAAACTTGAGCCACCTGGGAAGGACCCTACCTTGTGCTGCTAACCACCGAGACTGCTGTTCGTACAGCAGAAAGAGGAGGGACACATCACACCTGAGTCAAGAAAGCACTGGCTGGGCTCACGCCTGTAATCCCAGCACTTTGGGAGGCCAAGGTGGGCAGATCACGAGGTCAGGAGATCAAGACCATCCTAGCTAACACAGGGAAACCCCATCTCTACTAAAAATACAAAAAAAAAAAAAATTAGCCAGGTGTGGTGGTGGGTGCCTGCAGTCCTGGCTACTTGGGAGGCTGAGGCAGGAGAATGGTGTGAACCCTGGAGGTGGAGCTTGCAGTGAGCCAAGTTCCTGCCACTGCACTCTAGCCTGGGCAACAGAGCGAGACTCTGTCTCAAAAAAAAAAAAAAAGAAAAAAAAAAAACAAAGCGCCAAAACCCCCTCCAGAGTCGTGGGCCATGGTCCCAGGGGAAAACGCTACCAAACTAAAGCTAAGAACAATTTAACTCCCTCTCATCTATTCAATTACTCTTGCTTCTTTCCTCGCTCTATTGCTGACCATCTAGTTATAACATAAGCAAGTCAATTTTGCCTCAAACTATTGCATTTGATACTTGCTTTGTTATGGGGACTTGCCAAGTCAAAGACAGCTATGGGGACTTGCCAAGTCAAAGACAGCTCTCTACTTCAGAAAAGTACCTCTGTCTCTCCTGACTCTCCCCAGACTGGGTCTTAGTAAATTGGGACCATTTAATCTGGGGAGATTTCAATAAAGACCCCAGTGCCAACCAGGAGTCTTGCCCCCCGATGTAGAGCTTTCATGCCATAGTTCATCCAACGTTCTGTGGAACACTGAAGAGCAAGGATGGACTGCCCCAACTGGTTTTTGTAATTTCCTAAAACCATGCATTCATTTTACTAGAGGATCATAAAAGTTAAACACTTAAAACAAACTTTGGCAATTAAGACAGGATACCAAGATGCAAATGCCTAGTTGGACTGGATCAAATATTCCGTCCACACATTAAACAAAAGCAATTGTTATGCTTGTGCGCACGGCAGGCCAGAGGCCCAGACTGTCCCCTTTCCACTAGGGTGATCCTCCAGTCGACCATGAGTAGGCTGCATGGTAGCTCTTTTCCAGGATTCTACAGCCTGGAGTAATAAGTTGTGCCAAGCTCTCTCTCTGCTATACCCCAAAGTCTGGCACCCTGCGGGTCAGCCCCCAAGGGCCATCCAGCTTCCATCTCCCAACACTAAGTTCACTTCATGTCTCTCACGACAGGGAGGAAACTTAGCATTCCTTGGAGACCTGAAGGGATGCAGTGAGCTTAAGAATTTTCAAGAGCTTATCAATCAGTCAGCCCTTATTCATCCCCGAGCAGATGTCTGGTGGTATTGTGATGGACCTTTACTGGACACTCTGCCAATAACTGAAGTGGTACTTGTGCTTTAGTTCAATTGGCTATCCCTTTTGCCAAGGCATTTCATCAACCGGAGGAAGGAAAAATAAGACATCATAAAGCGAGGGAAGCCCCTTATGGGTCTTTCAACTCTCATTTAGACACAATTAGAGTCCCATGGGGAATACCAGATCAATTTAAAGCCTGAAATCAAATAGCTGCAGGATTTGAGTCAATATTTTGGTAGGTGACAATAAAAATGTAGATTGGATAAATTACATCTACTACAACCAACAGCGATTTATTAACTACACTAGAGATGTTGTTAAAGGAATAGCTGAACAATTAGAGGATACTAGCCAGATGGCTTGGGAAAATAGGCTAGCCTTAGACATGATATTAACAGAAAGAGGAGGAGTTTGCATCATGATTAAAACTCAATGTTGCACCTTCCTCCCAAACAACACTGCCCCTAATGGAAGTAGAACAAAGACATTGTAAGGTCTGATTGCTCTATCCAATGAGTTAGCCAGCAACTCAGCGGTAAATGACCCCTTTACAGGACGGCTAGAAAAGTGGTTTGGTAAATGGAAAGCAATAATAGTCTCAATTCTTACTTCCTTCGCAGCCATAATAGGTGTACTTACTCTTGTTGGGTGCTGTGTCACACCATGCATCGGTGGGTTGACGCAGAGGCTCATAAAAATGGCACTTACTAAAACCCCCCTTAACTATCCTCCACCTTATCCAGAGAAGCTTCTTCTTTTGGAAAATCAAGCAAAACAACTAAGCCAAGGCATGTGAAAAAAAGTTTGAAAAGAAAGCTATAAGGAAATACAAGGGGAGGGGTTGTTGGATATGAGTCCTAAATTTCTTTTCAAAGAATCAATATGTCAATATGTTCAATTCTTTGCCTTCTACTTTTAAACTTAACTTCCTCATATAGCAAACTTTTTTGATTACTTACTCCACCCTGACTCATTCCGATTACCTGCTCTGTCGTAACCATTTTTCCCGCCAAACCCCTCACCCCATCACTCTCTTTAAATTAGCCACTCGGAATTAGTTTAGCCTGTGCGGTCTAACCCTAGCCAATAAGAGAACGACACAGCAGCAGGGGCCACGTGCGTCAGGGATAAGAATTCCTTCCCCTCCCTTGTCCACGTGTGCGCTCACCATTGCTCCATCTGTAAGGGCACACCCTTCTATAGAAGTACCTTGCCTTCCTGAGAATCAAAAAGAAAATTTTATATTCAAGTGCTATTTCTTTTGTGGCACCGAAACTTTATATATAACATCACTATGTTACTGAAGCTGGTCTCAAATTCCTGGGCTCAAGAAATCCTCCCACCTTGACCTTCCAAAGTGCTGGGATTATAGGGTAAACCACCATGCCCAGCCTATAAGCCACTGTGATGGCAAAATTTTCCATAGAAGGCTGATTTATGGGTTATAAATTAGTTATGGTTTGTTTTCCTTTCCATACAGCTTGTTTTCATTTTCTTCCCAACTTAAAAGTATATTTAATGTTCCTTCTTAGACAATGTGCTAGTCATAAGCCTTAGTGTGACAGAGTTAAGAGCAAAGGTAATCTATAATGAAGATCAACAGTCAAGAGGAAAGGGGTCTTCTCTGGAGCCCATTAGTCACTTATAACATTTTACAAAACCATATAGGTAAAGAAGAAGGTTAATCTATGATGAGAGAAACAAAGGCTACAGCTGCCTAGGTTATAGCTGCTTAGGTTACAGCTGCCTGTCAAGTGACTCAGGCTCCATAAGCATGTTCCTTTAAGGTTCAAAAAATTTAAAGTTCCAACAGTTTAGATTTTGAATTCTTTTTACAAGACAAAAAAATTCACCAGGTAAAATGTTAGATTACAATTTAAATGGGTGGACAGGGCTAGGTGTGGTGGCTCACGCTTATAATTCCAGAACTTTGGGAGGCAGAGGTGGGCAGATCACCTGAGTTCGGGAGTACAAGACCAGCCTGGCCAACATGGTGAAACCCCATCTCTACTAAAAATTCAAAAAAATTAGCTGGGCGTAGTGATGGGCACCTGTAATCCTAGCTACTCAGGAGGCTGAGGCACAAGAATCGCTTGAACCTGGGAGGTGGAGGTTGCAGTGAGCTGAGATCGCGCCACTGCACTCGAGCCTGGGCAACAGAGCAAGACTCCGTCTCAAAAAGATAAATAAATAATAAATAAATACATACATAAATAAATCGGTAGTCAGAAAAGGCTGCATTGAGAATGTGACCTTTCAGCAAAGACATGAAGGGAAAGAGGAAGTGACAAATATACATATCTAAGGGAACCTGTTTTAGGCTGAGGGAACACCCAGGGCAAAGCCCTGAGGCTTTGTGATGGAAGAATTGCAAGGCTAGCATAGCCAGGGTGCAATGTGCGTGTATGGGAGGGAGTGTAATGAAAAAAATAGTTTCCACTCTATTCTCACATTCAATGCAGCATACTTCTGTGACCAGATAAGTGGAGGTGGGTGATTTCCCCACATACCAAGTGTTGGAGCTTAGAAAATAATGCCCCAAGTTGTGGCACTTTGGCATGGCTGAGTACTTTTAAGGGGGAAATTGAAAGGGCTTAGAAATAAATGTCAGAACCAAGGACTGTCTGATTTTCTCTTGCCTCACCCCACCACCCTCACCCATCTACAGGCAGGGAGGGACTTTCTCTAAACTTCCTTTACCTGATTAAGGGAAGTTTCTGCAGAAGAAATGCAATTGTCTTAGACCCCCTCCTTGGAATCTACACTAACTAGAGAAGATGAACTTGTGTCTCAGGACAGCCCAGGACAATGTACCTGGATAGCCTTTTTGTTGTTGTTGTTTGTTTTTTTCTAGACAGAGTCTCACTTTGTTGCCCAGGCTGGAGTACAGTAGTGCAATCACAGCTCACTGCAGCCTCGACCTCCCTGGTTTCAGGTGATCCTCCCACCTCAGTCTGCCGAGTAGCTGGAACTACAGGTGTGTGCCACCATGCCTGGTTAACCTTTTATATTTTTTGTAGAGATGGGGTTTTGCCATGTTGCCCAGACATGTCTCAAATTCTTGGGCTCAAGTAATCCTCAGGCCTCAGCCTCCCAAAGTATTGGGGTTATAGGTGTGAGCCACCACATCTGATTGGACAGACTTTTCACCTTTTTTTTAAAACCATTTTTCTAGTCTGAAAGACTTTTTATCTGTATAATAAGAAAACTTTTGCTTGCCACACACTTACTCTACCATCACCTTTCAATGACTTTGGTCACCACCTCCCCATCAGAGGCCCTGGTTTCTTTCTGTAGCTCAGGGTCCTACTTAAGCTTCAGCCATCTGGCCCTTCTTTGAGTTTCATACTTTGTTTGGCTCTCGCTAGCTTGCAAGTTGATAAATCGATATGTCTTTTCTCCTGTTAATCTGTCTATTGTCAGTTTGTTTTATAGATTCAAACCATCAAAACTTCTGAGGGTATAAATTTCCTTCTGCCTTTACAGAAGCAATTGTACCAACTTGGTGTCCTATAATTCATTTCAATTCTATCTACCTGGCAATAGTGTCAGATCCCACAGGTGAGGGTTCAGCCCTACAAGCTTGCCCCCACTTCAGATAGCAATCGTGAGTCCAAGCCACCCATACTTCTGACTGACTGGTTTCTGAGGTTCCCGTGTCCCCAGTAGCCCAGAGAACTCAGGAAAACACGTTTACTGATTTATTATAAATGATATTATAAGGTATACAGATGACCAGCCAGATGAAGAGGTACACAGGGCAAGGTTGGGCAGCAGGGCACAGAGCTTCCATGCCCTCTCTAGGTGAGCCAATGTCCAGCACCTACATGTGTTCAACTATAGGGACTCTCATCAAATCCTTTTGTTCTTGATCTCCGGCCCCCTCCTCCCCTTCACAGAGGTCAGTTGGTGAAGCTCAAAGTTCTAACCCTCTATTCCTCCAATCACTTGGTCTTTCTGGTGATTAGCCCCCATGCTGAGGCTATGTAGGGCCCCCACCCTAAATCATCTCATTAGCATAAACTCAGGAGTTTAGGGGCTCACTATGAACACGGAAAGACACTTCTATCACTCAGGAAATTTCAAGGATTTTAAGAGCTCTATGACAGAAACTGGGGACAAAGGCCAAATCTATTTTATATTATACCACTGGGGTAAGAGGAATAAGGGCTGAGATCGGCAGGTAAAGGGAAAGGCCTTGAGCCATTGAAGGACTTTGGTTTTTACTCCCAGAGAAATTGGGAGCCAGTGAAGGGTTTTGAGGGGGAGCTCACTCTGGCTTTTAACATGCATTTTCTGGCTACTGTGTCAAGAGTAGATTGGAGGAGCCAGGCACAGTGGCTCATGCCTGTAATCCCAGCAATTTGGAAGGCCAAGGCGAATGCATCACCTGAGGTTGGGAGTTCGAGACCAGCCTGACCAACATGGAGAAACCCCATCTCTACTAAAAATACAAAATTAGCCAGGTGTGGTGGCTCATGCCTGTAATCCCAGCTACTCGGGGGACTGAGGTGGGAGAACTGCTCGAACCCAGGAGGCGGAGGTTGTGGTGAGTCGAGATCATGCCATTGCACTCCATCCTGGGCAACAAGAGCAAAACTCCATCTCAGAAAAAAAAAAAAAAAGAGTAGATTGGAGGACAAGGTGGAAGCAAGTGATAGTGGTGAGCATCTGGCCGGAAGCAGAGAAAGTGGTGATAAGTTACTGGACTCCGGACAGGTTTGAAGGAGGAACCAACATAACTTGCTAACAACGTGGATAAAAACCACTGGCATTTAAGCATTAGAGCTCTAAAAACTGAAAACCAAACCAAACCAAACAAAATAAACCACTGGGGAAAAAATTAGGCTGATAAAACTATGAATATAATTCCTGTATTTCTGACTCCATGGCTGTATAGAAAAAAAGCACTGAGTTTGTTAAAAGTTGACTTGTCAAGATGTACTACAATGTTAATTTCAAGATAGAATTACAAGAATGTCAAGATATATTACATGTATTACAATGTTAATTTCAAGATAGAATCACAAGAATTTCAAGATGTATTACAATGTTAAGCTCAAGATAGAAAATACATTGTAACATATGGAGCAGTGTTAATGTCCTCTAAGCATAGCTTAACAGTAAAGAGCAGCCTTTGCCACATTTCTGCTCCAGGTTGTTGGAAATATGTCAAGACCATGAAGCAATCACCACAAAGATTCTGAGAAACTCATTAATCCTTCCAGTGACATCCAAAGAAAAATCAAACCAAAATTTCCAACCAGATTGTAAGGATTCCTAGGACCAACTTAAATATCCATTACAGCATAATATGGACAGAAAAAGGTATATTCTGTTGTCAATATATTTTGATTAGCACTGCATCTTATTTTAGAGAGCCTGATTTGGCCTCAAGACAAATCTTAAAAGCAACTATTAGAATAAAAGAAGTTGGGCTTTGGGAAAGACGTTGAAGAAAATGCAAATTTAAAACGTTTTATTTTTTAAATTTATTTTTGAGAGAGACGGTATTGCCCTGTTGCCAAGCCTGGAGTGTGGTGGCACCAACATAGTTTACTGCAGCCTCCAACTCTTGGGCTTAAGGTATCGTCCTACCTCAGCCTCCAGGGTTGCTGAGACTACAAGCAGGAGCCAAAGTGCCTGGCAAAAATATTTTAAATCCGACCAGGCGTGGTGGCTTACACCTGTAATCCCAGCACTTTGGGAGGCCGAGGCAGGTGGATCACTTGAGGTCAGGAGTTCAAGACCAGCCTGGCCAACATGGTGATACCCCCCCCTACTAAAAATACAAAAATTAACCAGGCATGGTGGTGCATATCTGCTACTAGGGAGGCTGGGGCAGGATAATCACTTGAACCTGGGAGGCAGAGGATGGAGAGAGCCAAGATCGCACCACTGCAGTCCAGCCTGGGCAACACAGTAAGACTCTGTCTCAAAAAAAAAAAAAAAAAAAAAAAATTTAAATCCTTAGAAAGATGTATCCTCTGCTGCTACTCTAGAACTCTAGGTGGAAGCAGAGGTTGCAGTGAGTGGAGATCATGCCACTGCACTCCAGCCTGGGCAACAGAGTGACACTCCATCTCAAAAAAAAATAAATAAATAAAGGTATTTAAATCCTTAAAAAGATGCGTCCTCTAGTGCTACTTTAGAACTCTAGGTGGAGGCAGATTTCTAAACCAGTTCTTTTGTACAGGAATTACTGGTTTGGGTGGGGCGTGGTGACGCTGCTGTCTCAGAATTAATGTAATCATGCATCATCACACTCCCTTTTGGACTCTATATTTTCAAGGCCACTGTCTGCCTGTTGAAGAGATTATCAGTTTGATCCTCATGTATTTTCAGAATCAAAATATCTAAGTAAGGAATTATATAAAAGTTGTAGGAATGTGTTTTACATCACTTTTAATATAGCCACATGGTTAATAACAGCCTCATATTCAGGGTTTGGATTGCAGCAGTGCCATTTACTTCACTGCAAGTGCTAAACGTCCTCATCTTTAAAAGTGGGATAATGATATAGTCTTCCTGAAGTTGTGAGGATTGTAGAAGTTAAGGCTGTGTATGGTGGATCACCCCTGTCATCCCACCACTTTGGGAGGCCAAGGTGGGAGGATGCTCGAGGCCAGGAATTGGAAAGCAGCCTGAGCAACATAGGAGACCCCTGTCTCTACAAAAATAAATAAAATAAAGGAGTTAGTATTTGTAAAGCCTTCACAACAGTTACTGGCGCTTTGCGTGTTATTATTTTAAGGCCATTGCCCCATAGGACCTGATAGCTTTCTATTTACATGCTTTAAAAAAGCAGAGAAATGGAAACTCGATTTTCCCAACGCTCCCTAATTTCACTAGTTGCTTGATGCTTTTCAAAGCATTTAGAACACTGCAAACAGCAAGGAAGGTCATACAGTAAAGAAATAAATAAAAAGCAACACCGAGTTCGAGGTGTGCGTTCTTCAAAAATTCGAATTGAACGCTCCCTGGTCACCCCTTGCCATTACACATATTCTTCGAAATGTACTAATTTTTTTTTTTTTTTTTTTTAAGTAAAAGTAATCCTTACACAACCTAAGAAAAAAGCAGAGCATTTTCCTTGACCACTTTGAGATCTGGGTGAGCAGTGGATGTTTAAATGCTGGCATTTCTACAAGGTCGGCAATTAAGAATTCACGAAAACATGAATCACTCCGAATTATCAGGAAAACACTAAGAGCGCTAGGAGGCCTCGGAGCCTTTACTCCCCCTAGAAGCAACCGGTGAGCACCCTGGGGCAAAGCCGAGGTCCCGAGCGCTGGGAAGGCGGCTGTGCCCGACCGCCGGCTCCGCGTCCCTCTCCGGGTGCGTAAGTCTGGGCTCCCGCGCCTCTCCCGAGCATTCAGCGCCCCGAGCAGAGAGGGTAACCAGAGGAGCGTCGAAGCCCGGAGAGAGAAGGAGCAGGCGCTGCTCTGGTAAGAAGCTCGGGCCTCGCCCCCGCGCGCTGGCGAACCGGCTATCCAGCGAGCCAGTAATCCGCCCGCGCTAAAGGGCGCACCCGGGGCCCAGACCCGAGGCCCGACACCTAGAGGGAGTACGCTGGGGTACCGGACTGGACAGGCCAGGCGGGGCCAGGCGCGGGAGGCGGGGCCAGGCAGGGAGGCGGGGCCGGAGCGTGGGCGGGGCACCGCGGGGCGGGGCGCGCGCGGCGCGCGTTTCCGGTGGTGTGCGCGGCGGAGCGCTAGGGCGGGGGCACAGTCGGCTCCCAATCGCGCACAATGAGACAGCGCTGAGCGCCGGAAGTGGGGCCGAAGGAAAACACGGAGAGGGAGCCCGGCCGGGATAGGAAGAAGCTGGGGACCGCGGCGAAGGTGGTGAGTGCTCCTGGGCGCCTTCTCCCAACGTCCCTGCCAGACTCGCCTCCGGGCTGATTCTCCAGTTGGTTTCCTGGACTCCAGAGTAGTGGTCCGGCCTGGCCCCGGAGGTACGTTGGTTCCATCCCCCGCCGGCTTCCTCGCACCAGTTTGGGTGACCGAGGAACCCCCAGGCCGGCAGAGACTGAGCTCTCGGGTTCGAGTCCGTGTTTTCACTTTTTGTCAGACTGCGGGCGCAGAAGATGGGATTTGGGTCAAGACATTCGGCTCTGGCCCCTTGGCTGGCCGGGGGAACCCTGGAACCCCATGGAGACAGCAGGTCACTTCCTGCTTCCTGGTCCCCACGGTGGCTTCTTGGCCAGGAGTGCAGGGACGCCTCCTCTTTCTCCACGTCGGTCTCAAAAGGGTGGAAACTAAGGCAGATCGGTGGTGGAGCGGTCAGATGGGGATTGAAGAGGAGTGTCATTCCTCAGGGAATTGCTGTTCCTGACAAAACCAAACTTGTTTGGGGTTGGAGAATGGGGATTGAGGAGGTTAGCTGGAGTTGTCCCTTGATCGGAAACCCAGCCCCTTTGATTACAGCTGCACCTTGGTCGGAAGCCCAACCCCTCCGTAACCTAAGCGCTCAAAGCCGGTCTGTCCAGAGTAGTGGTGGTGAAGGGACGGAAAATTGGAGTTGAAAGATGTAGTACTCCGTTCACGTAAAGTTTCAGTGTATAACACTTACAAGTAATTGCCAACTTAAAAAAAAAAAAGACTGTTTCGGTAGTTTAGTAATAATATTGCCTAGGGATGAGGTTTTCTTTGAAGAGAAACGCTTTGTTACAGAGGAAAAAGCCCACCATACTTGGTTTGAGTAATACTCTACTATGCTACCGTTCTGGAACCTATAGACCTTCTCTTAGTCACAGATTTAATCTTCATGCTAAATAGTAAGTATTAATTTTCATGAAGACTTAGAGGACCAAGCCTCCCAACCTCTAGAGTATGGCACTGATTATTAAGAATGTGATAGAATTTTTACTTTAAAAAAATAGGGAAAGAGTTTCACAGGCTTTGGGCATCTGTACGATAAATGTGTTATTTTGTATACTTGTATGATATCTTGTTATACAGTTTGATATTTTCCCACAATGCCTTCTTTCAGGTGCAAAGTAAGAAAATTGAAGTCAAAGACGATGGGAGATACAGCAAAACCTTATTTCGCGAAGCGCACTAAAGACCGGGGGACTATGGATGATGATGACTTCAGAAGGGGTCACCCCCAACAAGATTATTTAATAATAGATGACCATGCTAAAGGCCATGGCAGTAAGATGGAAAAGGGCCTTCAAAAAAAAAAGATAACACCAGGGAACTATGGGAATACCCCCAGAAAAGGACCATGTGCTGTTTCCAGCAATCCATATGCATTTAAAAACCCAATCTACAGTCAACCTGCTTGGATGAATGACAGCCACAAAGATCAGAGTAAGAGATGGCTGTCTGATGAACATACTGGTAATTCAGACAACTGGAGAGAATTCAAACCTGGACCTAGAATTCCTATTATAAACCGACAAAGAAAAGACTCCTTTCAGGAAAATGAAGACGGTTATCGGTGGCAAGACACAAGAGGCTGCAGAACTGTGAGACGACTGTTTCATAAAGACCTAACAAGCCTAGAAACCACGTCAGAAATGGAAGCAGGAAGTCCTGGTAATGTTTTCCAACTTGTCAGATCACAGCCTCAGAGTCAGCAATGTCTTATTCTTTTTCATCCAAATGAATTTTGTTACTTTCAGCAATTTTGTTTCAGTGTTTCATAGTTTCTGTTTTAAGAAGTGGTCACTTAGTGTGATTATTTTAAGGATTGTAATCATGATGTTTGGGCAGCTTCAACACATTTCACATGTTGATCCCTTTAAAAGTTTACTTTGCCCCAAGGCTCATTTTACTGAAGTAAACATGTTTTCTGTAACGTGTTTTTTATGGAAGAGGGTAGCTATATGCCCCAGGGGACCATATCGTAATTGCTCAGTGGTTTTTGTGTTTTCAAAATTATGATTATAATTTTGTATTTGAATAATTAATGTGTTCATAATATAAATGACAGAATATAGAGGTTGTTTTTTAAAAAAAACTTACTTGTTGATGTAAAAACACAGTATACACTGTGTATATCTCCTGCCACAGGAGATATATCTTTTGGGTGTAGTGTCAGTGTCCCGAGATGGATAATCTGAGATCTTTGTTTTTCAAAAGGGATCATGACAAACAGGTTGAGAAACAAGTTTAGAAAGTCAGACATAGATTCAAGCTTTGCTGTTTAGTTTCAGTAAGACCAAAACTAATTTCTCAGTGCCCTCACATGCTTGGTTAATTGCCCCAAAGGGATAATAAGGAGGTAATATGTTTTCTAAAAGTAAAAGTAGATTTTGTCCATGTGGCAATGATTTCTACAAACAGGAAGGTTATTTTTATCTAATGGGTAATATTTACTGAAATGAAATAAAGTCACAAATTGGATGGAAAAAAATGAAACTATCATAGTTGGAAACATGGACTTGTAAGTTTATTGACTGAAAGCATTTTTTAGTGGTCGTACAGAATGTGCTTCAAACTGGCCAGCACTGTTAAATAAATTTTTTTAGTTTAAATGCATTCAGGGAATATGGACACTTTCTAGATCGCCCAATGCCTTTTCTCTTCATGTTTTCTCACAGTGGCCAGTTCATACACAGGTTACCTATAAGGCGTTTGAGTTTGTGTCCCATGCATATGAATACTTAAAAGCAAAAGGTCGTCTTTTATTTTATAAGGTCTTAGGATAAAATGAAAGTCTCAAGCACTTACTGATATTAAATGGGGGGAAATGTGCTATTTGATATTTTTTTCTTTTTTCGTAGATTCTTCTAGTTGTCAGATCCATTTATTTATTTTTTATTTTATTTTGTGTTTTGAGATGGAGTCTGGCTGTGTCACCCAGGCTGGAGTACAGTGGCGCGATCTTGGCTCACTGCAACCTCCGCCTCCCGGGTTCAAGCGATTCTCCTGTCTCATCCCCCAGAGTAGCTGGGACTAGAGGGGCATGCCACCACACCCGGCTAATTTTTGTATTTTTTATAGAGACAGGGTTTCACCATGTTGGCCAGACTGGTCTCGAACTCCTAACCTCCGGTAATCTACCCACCTTGGCCTCCCAAAATGCTGGGATTACAGGTGTGAGCCACCGCACTCGGCCTGATTTTTTTTTTTTTTCTTTGAGACATTCTTGCTGTGTCACCCAGGCTGGAGTGCAGTGATGTGACCTCCTGTCACTACACCCCCTGCCTCCCAGGATCAAGCAATTCTCAAGTCAGCCTCCCGAGTAGCTGGGACTACAGGTGCACACCACCATGCCCAGCTGATTTTTCTATTTTTTAAATAGAGATAGGGTTTCTCCCTGTTGGCCAGGCTGGTCTTGAACTCCTGACCTCGAGTGATCCACCCGCCTCGGCTTTCCAAAGTGCTGGGATTACAGGCGTGAGCTACCGCGCCTGGCCCTCAGATATTTTTAAATTGGAAAATTAAGAGTATATATCAATATCAAGTAGCAGAAACAGAATGAAGTGTTATAAAGGCGTTAAGTAGTAGGGAGACACAAAACTTAAATCTTTAAGCTAGGAATAGCTTAAAGAATTATCTGATGCAGCACTCTGTTGTGATATATCAAAGATGGAATCACAATTTTACAAATCAGGCAGCTGCAACTCGGAGAGGTTAAATTTACACGGACCTGTTTATGCAGAGCAGTAAATGAGGAAGTAGAACTAAAATTGGGGACTCTGCTACTCTGGCCATTAACTCAGCCTCGCTGGACCTGAAATCCTGACGGCGGAGCCGAACATTTCTTGATAATTTCTGGGCTTTTAATTTGTGTTTTCTTTGTTAAAATTGTGTCTATTTAAGTGTTTCTGTATTACTGTGTCTAGGTGGGATATGGGCATTTAATTTTGTTACCTGTAGGCGGTCTTGTAGAAGTTGATCTTGAAAACCATTTTACTTTATTATTATCATTATTATTATTTTTGAGACGGAGTCTCACTCTGTCATCCAGGCTGGAGTGCAGTGGTGCGATCTTGGCTCACTGCAGCCTCCATCTCCCAGGTTCAAGCAATTCTCCTGCCTCAGCCTCCTGAGTAGCTGTGACTACAGGCATGCACCACCACACCCGGCTAATTTTTGTGTTTTTAGTAGAGTCGGGGTTTCAGCATGTTGGCCAGGGCTAGTCTCGATCTCCTGACCTCCTGAACTGCCTGCCTTGACCTCCCAAAGTGTTGGGAGTACAGGTGTGAGCCACCGCACCCAGCTGAAAAGCATTTTAAAAAGAAAGTTTATCAAAAATTTGCAGCTACACATTAAAAGGAACTATTTGCTGACCACGGAAACTTATGTTTTCTTATTTTATTTGTATTCTTATAAAAGCAACTAAAGAAGTTGCTTTTAAATGTATTTGAATAAGAAATTAATTTTGCTATCTTTTTATTGGAGGTAATTCAAAAGCTTGCATGCTTTCCCTGTATGGCACACAGGTATATGCTTTCACAGTTATTAAGTAAAGAGTTATTCAGTTTCTGTCCCTTGAAAATCTTCATATAGGAAGTATTAAGCTTTGGTATAGCATTATTTACTTTAGAGAGATTCAACTGAAAGTATAAACTAAAAAGGATCTCATTAAAAGATTGAAATTTCTTTATCAAAATTGTGTCTTAATAAGGAAGGGTCTTATTCAACAATGTGAGAAGATATAATGGAAATTATAATACATTTGCTTTTTGTTTTCCCCTCAATACAGTACTACCTTCTGTTTTTTTCAGCTCTACATTACTGCCCCTACTTTAGCCCTCAAATGTCCTAGATTGCCAATTTAATGTATTTGGGACATTGCCATTAATGATCTTAGCTGGAAAGCATCCACTCAAATACACATATCCTTTGTGAACCATATACAAATAAAATATGGGAAACTTGGAATGCTGAATATAGGGAACTCTTATTACAATAAATCTGAGGTAAGCCAGGTAGTCTTCCTCCAAGTAATTATGAGAATTTTTCTTTTTCTCTTTTGTTTTTTTTGAGATGGAGTTTCACTCTTGTCAACCAGGCTGGAGCGCAATAGTGCGATCTTGGCTCACCGCAGCCTCCCAAGTTCAAACAATTCTCCTTTCTTGGCCTCCCAAGTAGCTGGGATTACAGGTGCCTGCCACCACACCCAGCAAATTTTTGTATTTTTAGTAGGGACGGGGTTTCACCATGTTGGCCAGGATGGTCTCGAACTCCCAACCTCAGGTGATCTGCCTGCCTCAGCCTCCCAAAGTGCTGAGATTACAGGCATGAACTGTCACACCTGGCCGACAATTTTTCATCGGTACCTAGCTTTACCCTCCAAGAGTCCCTCTGGTGAGATTTTGACAGTTTTTACCACACATGCCTGTGAAACTAGGTTTAGAAGGTTATATTGCCTTTCAGTGCTAGTCCACTCCAGATGTGAATGCGTATGTTCCAAGAAGGGATTTTAGTAATTTCTCTCCAGTTTTTATGTTGTTAGTTAGAAGGCTGAATTTCAGGATTTCATCCTTTTTTTGTTTGTTTGTTTTATAGACAGAGTTTCACTTTGTCACCCCGGCTGAAGTACAATGGTGCAATCATGACTCACCGCAGCCTCACCTCCTAGGCTTAAGCAGTCCTTCCATCTCAGCCTCCCAAGTAGCTGGGACCACAGGAGTGAGTCATCTTGCCTGGCTAATTTTTTTCATTTTTGCTAGAGATGACATCTCACTGTGTTGCCCAGGCTGGTCTTGAACTCCTGAGCTCAAGCAGTCCCTCCCACCTCAGCCTCCCAAAGCCTCCCAAAGTGGAATTACAGGCATGACCCACTGCACCTGGCCCCATCCATATTTTAATCTGTATTTTCAGTCCCTTTGATTTAGCCATGTGTTCTTGGAGAAGTTATTCTCTTGAATTAGCATTGTCCCCATCTGTACGATGGGGACAATATTAGTATTAGCAGGATTGCTGTAGGGATTAAATGAGGCAGTACATATAAAGTGCTTTACATCTATTGCGTAATAAGATACACCATCGTGGTAGCTGCCGTTATCTGACAGAATTTCTAAAGCCATCCACTTCTGTTTAAAAGCAGTAGGAGTTAATTGTGGTCTTTGGAGGAAGAGAGAAGTTACTCTTTCTAGAAAATGACAGCAAATATAGTTATATGGAGAAGCCTTTGTGACCAGAAGAGAGGAAGAGTTTAAAAAAGGAATTCGGTTCCCTATCACTTACTGGCTTGCGAACTAACAGGGGCTTTTCTAAAGCGTATTGCAATGTTATTTTAAATTTGTAATGAGTTTTTGCCTAAGAAACCTGTAATAAACACTGAAGTTAGATGCAACTTTTTTCGATAATGTTTACTAAATGAGCATGGATATATCTCTAAGTAAAAGAAATGCTTATCTGAAAAAAAAATTGTTTTCGACCAGAAATGCAGGCCCTAAAAGATTATAATAATTTAATTGGGAGTGGGGGGTATTAAAAAGGAAGTATTAAGTTAGCCCAAGGTAGCCTGATTTTCTGTTGAAACGACAACTTAGCTTTTAGTATTTTATTTGTTCCGTGCATTTTGATGGAGTTTTTGAAACTGCTTTTCCAACACTGTAATTTTTGTAATTTTCTCGTATTATGGAAGTTGTTTGCAGAGTTAATTTTGTGATTGTCACCTCAGGTAGTTTTAGCACAGTGCTTGCTTCCTATCCTTTAGAGCTCTCAGCAAGCTTTTTAAAAATTAGAGGTCCTATAAAATTTCCTTTTCAGCCAGCCAGTTCGTTGTAATTGCCATACTAGTAGTCATGAGTTCCTCTGAAAACTTGATGGAGGAATTACTTCATGTAGGGCGTTTCAGTAAGTTTATATTTCCAAGCACTAATGTGTTACTAATAGTTTCATTTTTTAAAGCTCGATATAAGTTATCAGAACTATCTAAAGCAATTTTTTATCGTTTAATCCCACAATCACTTTAACAAGTTGAAAAGTTGTAGCTTTTAAAAAGGAACAGGATTTCTTTTTCATTATAAGGATTATAGAACTAATAGCAGAGTTTATAAACAAATGTACTTAGAGAAAACTTTTGTTTCAGTTGCCAGTTGTTTTTTTCCTTTGAAATATGCTCAGCATACAGGCCGTTCAAAGAAGCTAAAATGAAAGTAAAGGTAAAATGAGAGATAGTTGTCCTTAGTAAATAAAATTTTGGCTTGGACTTCTTCATATTAATGGAGGTACCCAGCTTATGTGTTGTCGAAGTCTAAATTTGCAACTAAATGATTGATTTTTCACTCCAGATGAGGATATAATTGATTTCTGAGTTGTCCAGGGGTACATTGTCCATTTTGCCTTATTGAGATTGTTCACTTACAGAAGATGAAAGCAAATGTGGATGGTTTTAATGAGAATAATAGGTGTACTTACAGATGTTATGGAATATATAAGATATATTTACAATATGTATTGTAATATATTAAATATAATAGAATTATACATATACTTGCCTATAATTTTTCTGTTGCTTTACTATGCTCAGCAGTATACCAGGAAGAGATAATAAAAATCAAATTATATGACTGAAGTAGAATTCTTCTAAGTTTTCCAAAAGATGATTTTATGGATTAATGTCTGCAGGTGATGCACTCACTGAATACAGTATTCAAGCATGTTGTCCATGGGACGCTACCTTTCCTTCTGCTCTGCATTCAGATGGGATTTATTCTCTCACATGATTTAATACATATGTAAGGTCTGCTTTTTACTCAGGAGTAGCATTATTTAATATTGCCGATAATATTTCTCCCCCAACTGAAGAAAACAAGAAGCAGAGGTCCAGACCTAGGAAGCCACGGAAGACTAGAAATGAGGAAAATGAGCAGGATGGAGACTTGGAAGGCCCTGTGATCGACGAGTCTGTGCTTTCAACGAAGGAGCTGCTAGGCTTACAGCAGGCTGAGGAGAGACTGAAGAGAGACTGCATTGACAGGCTCAAAAGGGTAACATCCTTATATATATATTTATTGGTTAGAATCCTGGTTTTGGCCTCAATTTTGTTATTAATTGAGTATGCATGCTGTGATCAATTAGATATCCTACTTTGGTTATCAGTATTTAAGCACTACAAGTTAAAAGTGATATCCAGTGTGATTTAATAGGATTAGGAGTCATTGCTATTGTACCTAAAATGACTGTTAGGGTAGTGATAAAGGGAACAATGACAGTAGCAATTTTAAAAGTGAAGAAGCCAGGCACAGTGGCGTTCCTGTAGCCCCAATTACCTGCGAGGCTGAGGTAAGAGGATTGCTTGAGTTCAGGAGTTTGGGGCTGTAGTATGCTCTAATAGCATCTGTGAATAGCCAGTTCACTCCAGCTTGGGCAACATAGTGAAACTCCTGTCTCTTTAGAGAAAAGAAATTGAAGGGGAAATCATTTCCTGGCTGATTTTGTTTATCTGAATATTTGGTTTTACTACTTATGTCTCTCTAAATAAATCTCTTCAAATTATAGCGACCACGAAACTACCCTGCAGCCAAGTACACCTGCAGACTCTGTGATGTTTTAATTGAATCCATTGCATTTGCCCATAAGCATATCAAGGAGAAGAGGCACAAGAAAAACATTAAGGTAAATTGAATGTAACCCAAACAAGTCTGCTTACCTGTGAGTTGTTATTACTTGTCATCTCTGTGGCTTTTTTCTCCTTAAGGCTATGATATTGATAACTTTACTGCTTTATTTATTGGATATATTTGAGCCAAAATACATAATACTGGTCAGATGTATTTACTGGTTAATTTTGTGAATTTCCTTAAGGGCAGCATCAGGATATATGAAGTCATTGATAGGACCCAGGTATATGTCCTTATACTAGTATTAAAGCAAACAGTGTTTGTAAGTGCTCTTTTTAATATTCTTTCCTTACACTTTCTCCTTATGCCCGCCTATCCTCTGTTATCACTGATCCACATTATGTGCAAAAGGAAGTATGTATATGTTTGATAGGATGAAAAATAACACAGCTAAGATGAGAAGGGAGGGCTAAGAAAAAGAAAACTCTATAGGGCGTTGTCTTCGTGAATGGTAGAAGGTAAAATTACGTGTAAGTCATTTTTAATCTCAACATTTGATCTTAAAAGGAGAAGCAAGAGGAAGAGTTGCTCACTACGTTACCCCCACCAACACCCTCCCAGATAAATGCAGTTGGCATTGCCATTGACAAAGTGGTACAGGAATTTGGCTTACACAATGAGAACTTGGAACAGAGGCTAGAAATTAAACGTATCATGGAAAATGTGTTCCAACACAAGTTACCAGGTATTTTCTAGATTTGTTTTTCTATTTAACTACCTAAATTCATTCATTCATTTCTCCTACCAGTAGTAATTTTCACCAAATAAAAATTTATTTCCCATGTCATGAAGCTCTCATGTTTTCTGTTTTTTTTTGTTTTTTGTTTTCCCTAGCTTTCCCCAAGGTAACAAGGACTTTCATATGCATTGTCATTCCATTATCAATTTTACCCTGTGTGCGAACTTTAAGTTGAATGCCCCGCATTATTGGGACACTATGGGACTCTTGTGTATATATTTGTTTGCCTTTCCACTCATCTAAATTGACACCATATTTTGAGTTAAAATCAAGAGAAGTATCCTGAAGTTATTTTCAGGTTATTCATGTCAAAAAAAAAAAAAGATTTTATTTAACTGTACTTAAAAGAATTGCAGCATCTAAAATGAACTTTGAAAACCAGTTTTAATAAATTTGTATTGGATTTTATGCACTGTTGAGTTGATTTTCCAAGTTATGTCTGTCTTCTGCCTGTTTTTAACTTTAGACCTTTGGCATGATAGGGAGGGGGGACAACTATTTGGAGTGTATTATATGAAAATTTAAGGTCAGATATGCTCAATACCTGACACAACTGCTGTCAATCCTTGATAGCAGCAAACCCCACCCCACATCGTCCCCCAACCCCCACTGGCCATTCGTATTTAGGTAAATGGTTGGAATAGCTTAATCATTCTCAGTCCTTGCTGTGCATCAGAATTACCTGTGAAATCATGGACAACTATTTTTACGAAGCTCGACAAGTGATTCTGATCCACAGCTAGGGTTGGAATCATTATTTGTGTTTTGTCACCTTATAAATCTTGAAACTATTTGTTCTACTGAAAGATCATACATACAGTATTTGTAGCAGATATACTTTCATAAGAATAAGGGAAAATCCTCTTTCCGCCATCTTTCCGCGCAGCCACAATGGTGCGCATGAATGTCCTGGCTGATGCTCTCAAGAGCATCAACAATGCCGAAGAGAGAAGCAAACGCCAGGTGCTTATTAGGCCGTGCTCCAAAGTCATCGTCCGGTTTCTCACTGTGATGATGAAGCATGGTTACATTGGCGAACTTGAAATCATTGATGATCACAGAGCTGGGAAAATTGTTGTGAACCTTACAGGCAGGCTAAACAAGTGTGGAGTGATCAGCCCCAGATTTGATGTGCAACTCAAAGATCTAGAAAAATGGCAGAATAACCTGCTTCCATCCCGCCAGTTTGGTTTCGTTGTACTGACAACCTCAGCTGGCATCATGGACCATGAAGAAGCAAGACGAAAACACACAGGAGGGAAAATCCTGGGATTCTTTTTCTAGGGATGTAATACATACATTTACAAATAAAATGCCTCATGGACAAAAAAAAAAAAAAAAAAATTATC
>NW_016820792.1:1530636-1554041 GCF_001698545.2 Rhinopithecus bieti | reverse complement strand
CCGCCCGTCTCGGCCTCCCAAAGTGCTGGGATTACAGGCTTGAGCCACCGCGCCCGGCTGTAATTATTTTTCAAAGGTTTATCTATAGGGATTATGTTGTAGCAAATGCTTTTTGTTCATATTGAGAAATTAATATTAAATATGTCAAAAGATTATTTTTATTATTGTTTTAGTGAAATGTCTTTATAGTAAATTACACCTATGTGTGCATTCTAAAAGGTGAAAAGAAACGTTTGCGTTAGCTCTTGAATATACTATCAGGTTTATAAATTTAAACAAAGGCATTCTTTTTCAACTGGCACATTTTAAAAATTATTTTAAATAGTATTTTCTTCATAAAATGTGACATTTAGATAATAGTATTTTCTTCATAAAATACATGATAATGTAGCAATTTGACGTTTTACAACTGACATGAAGAGTGGCTGTTAAGCTAAATCATAGTTGATGCAGCTTTCCCTGTTAAATTCAGTGAAGAGCAAAGAGCTACCGATTCCTATCCTTTGTTTATGCTAGTCTTGAATACAAGTTTGCTTTTTTGTGTAATTTTAATTGATGCTTCTGTTTCTGAAATAGCAGTGTTTTGTTACAACTTTTGAGAAGTTCTACTGTATTTATGACATTTATTTATTTATTCATTTATTTGTTTATTTTTTAGATTGTTCCCTAAGATTATATGGGTCATCCTGTAGCAGATTGGGTTTCAAAAATTCGGATGTAAACATTGACATCCAATTTCCAGCCATTGTAAGTACAAAATGAAATGCTGGCATTTTCAGAGTGGTATGGAAATTCTTTCTTGCAAATGTAAACTATGAATATATTTTAGATATTTGAAGATATTTTAAGTGTAATGACAGCATCTGCTTGCCTTCAGTTTCAGAGCTTTTTTTTTTTAATACTCTGCAAATTATCATACTTATTTTAGTCTGTGGATCTTTTATACATCCAACACTGGTTTTTCAACCACGTGCACCTGATGGGGGTGTTTAGGTTCTGTTACTTAAAAAGAGTAAATTTTCTTGATAAAATCAACTTTCCAGTGGCAGAAAGGGAATTCAGATTTTAAACAGTATAGATATTTAAACATTTATGATCTGAAAGCTTAATTATCTCTGGAGTTTCCTCTTTTTGTATACCTATGTTATTAGAATAATTAGGCTTTTAAAGAATCACACCTAGCCTGGATTTCTGGTTTAAGCATGATTTAAAAGTATGTTGATGAGTTAGAATTTTAAAACTGGAGTGTAGCTGGACACGGCACAGTTCTGTATTCCCAGCTACTCTGGAGGTTGAGGCAGGAGGATCACGAGCCCAGGAGTTCAAAGGTGTAGTTAGCTGTGACTGCACTTGAGAATTGCATGAGCCTGGGCAGCATAGTGAGACCCTATCTCTTTAAAAAAAAAAAGAAAAGTAAAGAAAAAACCAGAAGGCACTTTAGTAGATTATCCGTTTCTCTACTGGTAGTTCCCACAGGCCTGTTTATAGATGATGTGTTTGCAGTTATTTGGGTTGCTTGTTAAAAGTCCATATTCTGAGCTGGGTGCAGTGGCTTAACCCTCTAATCCCAGCTACTCGGGAGGCTGAGGTCAGAGGATTACTTGAGCCCAGGAGTTCATGAACAGCCTGGCCAGCCCCACCTCTCTCAAAACAAAGTCCAGATTCTGGAGCCCCAGAGATTCTATTTTACAACCTCTTACTTCTTTCTATACCTGACTGCTATAGCTACCTGGTAAACTACCCAGTAGACTGTTTTTAAGCTTACATTCTGATCAGTGATTTACCAGCCATAGCAGTTACTTTATTTTGATCTGGTGTCATTAATTCATTTAGCAAATATTCACTAATCCCATTTGTATGGCAGACATACTAGGTTATAAAGGACAAAACAGAGATGGTTCCTCTTTATGGAACTCATCTAGTAAAGGAGATTAGTAATTACCTTGTAATTATAGTGAGAGCTGTGCAGGTAAAGGTTCAGGGATAGAAAATGACAAGGGCTGGGCAGAGATACAGCAGTCATGAAGGCCTCTTTGAAGAGGGAACATTTAAGCTGAGCTCTAAAAGATGAAAAGGAGCCTGCAGGAGAGGGGGAAACAGGGAGGAAAAGAGTTTCGGGCAGAGGGAGCAGCATTTGCAAATACCCGAAATCAATAAAGAACTTGGCATATTCAAGGAGCTAAAAGAAAGGTTGTGTAAGTGTGGTGAGGGGACCGAGAAAAAGAAGAGCAGGAGATGAGGATGGCAAGGTAGGCTGGGCTTGACTTGCAGAATTGTATAGACCGAGGTAATTAAAGAATTTGGTTTTGACCGAAGGGCAGTAAGAAGTCATTGAGAGTTGTAAGGATACAGTTGATGATTTTAAATGGTTCTGGTTCCAATGCAAAACAAGGATTTTAAAAAGAAATGCAAGACTGACTCCAGAACCAGTAAGCTATCTGTTGCAATGGTATTAGAGTGAGAGGTAATATTGTTAGTTTGACAAACTTCCAGCTACCACTTTGAGACTTGTTGAGAGGCAAATTACATCAATAATTAATCAGGAGTTAGTTGTGTAGTAGGTCTCTTGCCCACATTCATCTTCATTTGGTGTTGATCTGTCTGTCTTTGACTGACATATGCAAACAGCATAGTGAGCAATTACTTTGGTAGCAATGTGCATTTCTCATTTAGAAAGGAATTTGGGGAATTTCGGATGAGTCTTATATCAGTGAAGCAAAATCACTTAGGAATAATTTCATGTATTCATTGATTTATTTCCTAGATGTCTCAGCCAGATGTCCTCTTACTTGTTCAAGATTGTTTAAAGAACAGTGGTAAGGCCAAATTCCACATTTTAAAATTTTTATGTTTATAATTTGGATATATCCTATCTCTCAAACTTTGAAAATAGCAAGGCATGCTTTTAAAATTATTTTATGGGTAATATCCAAAGCAAAAGCAAAGCAAATGCCCATGAATTATTAACTAAAGTCCTGTTAGTAGTTCTACTATGCAGAATAACCATTTCATAAGTAAAGCTTTTAGCTTGATGACATCGTCACTATTTATAAAGATTAAATGAGTCCTAGATGTGACTAAGAAATGCAAAATATGTAAAATGTACTCTTGAGGGTAAAACTAAAGGATAATCTGTTTTTATCAATGATTAAAATCAATATTCTACCAACAGTGAATAGGTGTAACCCAACCCTGATTAATGAATCCGCAGTTGTGCCCATTTAGGTTTATCAGTTGTCTAATATAATGTCCAGCTTGGGGCTTTATGGCTTTTTGTGTTTTACATAGTCCTCATGAAACTGTGTCATCTCTTGAATTAGTCATCCCCATCTTCCTTGTTTTGGTTAAATTTTGTCTTCAATCAATACATATTTCGACACTGAATATTTTAGTAGCTTTTACAGCAACTTTGTTTTTAAATGTATTACCTTTATTTCTAATTGTTATCCATGTAACATTTGAATTTTCTGATCCGATGATGTAGTCACTTCTAATGAAACATTCACTTTACAAACTAAGGATTTTATATTAATGTGATAACTTGGTTTTTGAATATAATATTTTTTCCTTTTCAAGTTATTTCAGAGCATTATTTAGTAGTGGTCTTTCAAAAGACTCACAGCTAAGGGACAACTGGTACTTGTACTTTATCTGGTTCTGCTTTTAAACAAAGCTTTGATTAACCCACTTAATATTTTTTTTCTTCTTTCCTCAGACTCTTTTATTGATGTCGATGCAGACTTCCATGCTAGGGTGCCAGTGGTGGTGTGCAGAGAAAAGCAAAGGTCTCATTTCTTTAAGATGTTTATTTATTAACTATCAACTCACCAAAAGCACAAGTTCTTTACTACATCCAATTTTAAAATTATAAGCTTTTATTTGGTTATCACACATGGTTCCTACTAACATTCTCCCTATACTTTTGGCATTTGATATGAAGGGGAAAATCCTATTTTAAAAATATTAAAATGACTTAAAAGAAAAAATATAGGAAGGAAGCATTTCAGTCCATTTCAACTTGTTAAAAAACAGCCTTATTAAATGGTTACTTGCTGTAATCACCTGTATTTGCCATCCTTTTTAGCAGCATTTATGGCAGTGCTGAGTAACAGTGTGACCTCTCGGGTTTATCTCTCTCCCTCCCTCTGTTTGAAAGTATTACTGTCACTACTGTAAATGGGTGGTTTATGGGCTGTAATGATTGTTCATTAGGCACATTCCTCCAGCTCTTGGGAAAACACTTTTATTGTTACAGAGATGAATCATGCTCCCATTTGAAACATTTTATAATATTTTCCTTATTTGCATTTCCCCCAAAAAAATAATTATTAATATTTGAAAACAGCAATTAATGGACTGAACAAATAAATTTTTACTCAGAAAATAGCCACTGATATCTTTTTTGCCTAAAGCAAACTGTACTTTATTAAATGAGCCATAAAGATGTAGTAAGTTTTTTCACTTTTAAGCTTTTTCTTTTTGAAGGTATTATTATCCATGTAATATTAGTTGTTGCATTAAAAGACACTTTCAGGACTGTATAACACTTTTTTCTTTTTTCTTTCCATCCTCATCCGCTCATGCCTCATACAGTGGTTTCTGTGTAAAGTGGAGCGCAGGAAATGAAATGCTCTGTCTAACAACTAAAGACATTTAACTGCCCCTTGGAAAAACTAGAACCAAAGCTGGTTTCCTTTGGGGTGATTGCATTTAGCGTACTGGGCAAAGGTAGGTGAGTTCGTATGCAGTGAATATATCTCTAGCAGTATAGTGGTAAGCCAGTATCTTTAATTTTTACAATTAAATTTAATCTTCAGTGTATCAAATGCAAATTTATAGACATCAAAAGAGAAGGGCCATCTGATTTGTGCGAATAGAAACATGTACAGACAGAGATTCAGTGTTTCTAGTTCTCACTTAACGAGCTATTGCTCAAAAGATCAAAGATTTATAGGGCTTATTAAAATCAGATTTGGTGGTCAAATCTCAGAGGTAAGGGCCCATGGAACTTACATTTAAACTAGTTTACCACGAGGTGGGTTGTTAGGCAAAGGAAAGTTGAGCTAAAGCTTCTCAGTATTCAGTATCCATGATAACATACAGAAGCGACTGCCAAAATAGAAAGATACTCTGCTGCACATCTTGTTTACATTTCCATAATGCTTTTAAATATATTATCATTAAAATAACTCAACCAGAAGCTTTAACATTCTCCCAAATGTAAGGTTGAGCTCATGATTATAAGAAATGAGATTCTGTCGCCTTGCAACCTGCGGAAGTAGAGGTTGCCAGTGAGGCCGAGATTGCGCCACTGCACTCCACCCTGGGCTGACACGCCAAGACTCTGTCTCAAAAAAAAAAAAACAAATTTGAGATCTGTGTATGTGCTTTTAGCAGATAAAGCGAAGCTGTTAGCTGATTCAGGTATTATCAATGAACGTTAGATACTTCCTGTTTCGTTGGATCCTGGAAGATGAACAAAGATTTCCCACTCTGGTCACTGGGTAAGATTATAATTATAGATATGCCTATCGCTTTTTTAAAACCACGCACCTCGCTTCGATCACTAAGGGGTAGGAATGTCGGCTGTGGTTAGTTGTTATTTCCATTAGTGATGATGAGTTTGTCCACGGATTCTCCACCCAGCACAACCTTGTGACAAAGCATGCAATGCAACGACGTATGGGTTAGGGTAATGAGGACCATTCAATGGTTTACATTGTGCTAACTGAACAAATATTTTAATTCGTTAACAGTGTGTATGTGCTAACCAAAGGGATGAATGATTGACCATGCTATATCAAACAAATAAAATAGGACATAATATTTAGGGCCATCACAAGTGAGTATGCGTTAACAGATTAAATATTTGAAATTGAAAACTATCACTAAAACCAAATATGTGTTTCGTGCCAAATCGTATGAAGAAGTTGTGATATTTGGTATAACTGCCCCTATTTTCGTCTGAAGACCCTACCGTAAATCATGCCTAATAAACAAGATGAGGTTAAGTTTAGCCAATCGTGTAAATGACAAATTCATACAAAAAAGAAGCTTTAACTTTTTTCTCTTGTTTGTCGCTTTGCCTCAGTATAGATCGCCCTGAAGAAGGGGAGGCTCTGCCAGCCTTATGTGTTTGCGCCTGATGGCCATTTTCTTTCTTCAGCAGACGAAGGAACCCCCTTTTGCCTGCTATATCTAGGATTCAGGGTATCAAACACCTTTTTTTGCTTATATATCTGAACTGAATTTTATTACAGGGTCCACAATTAAATTCTGTACGTAATTTCAAACTCGTAGTACACACTAACCAGAACTGGATAAGGATTTATTTATTCTATAGTGTGAATACTCGTATACCTTTCCCTGCTGAAATACTAATGTGTTTGATTTCAGTATGCTGCCCCTGATAACCTGCATTAGTGATATTATTCGCGTTTTCTAGAACTGTCCAGAATCTCTTATTTTGAAATATGTGATGGTCCTGGGAGGACGAACAGAGACTGCCTGACCGCTGGTAAATTGTGGACCAAGTGGTACATTTCGTGGTTTTTTGGGTACGAGTTTTCTAAATTGTACTTTAATTTACATATCACCCCAGACAGACAGACTGGGTGGGAAGCATTTGGTACAACTGCTAACTTTACTTTCTGTTCTAATCTATTTCTACCCCCCCTAACCTGTTAAAAAAAAAAAAAAATACGGTACCGTATATTATTATTATAGTATATATATACACATACATATAACACATACATATATATATAAACATTGAGATTGCTACCTGTACCACAAGTTGCAGAACCTAATAGTCATCTCTTGAATAATATTTTAACATTATTTTTAAGATGAATTAGAATTCATGTGATCACTCTTTCTTTCTGGATAAATTAATGTTGAGTTGATTTGTTCAAATAAGATTTAAGAAGAGACCATCTGAAAGAGTCAAAATGATATTACCTCATCCTCTTAGAAACCTTATTTTTAATCCCTTGGTATTACCTTGATATACTTTTATGTGTAGAAAGACTCCCATTTTATAGAAGGACCCCTTAGTGAAAAGCTTACTTTGACACATTGGCTATTGTAACTACGTTTCTTAATGCACACAGGTTTCTCTCATCATTTAAGGAGTTCTTAACAATGGGTACACATCAAAAAATATATTTAAAGAGAATTTTTTCCTTATACTTAATAAGCTGAAATTAAGCAGGGACTTTTATCTACCAGGCCCTGGGAGTAAAGACTGAAGTAGAATAACTCACTTGTAAAACTATCCTGGCATAAGGGATTATTGCATGCTGTGTATCCTGGTAACCTAAAGGTAGTTCTCTTTGTGCCTGTAGTATTGAAATGAGAGAATTCAGAGCCATGAGAGGGTATCTCTACCAGACTACTGTCCTGGTAGAAAAAAGAGCAAGAGAACAAAGTCAACCCTTAGTTGATAAATAACTCTTTCCAGCACACCCAAGTAGGAATCTGTGACAGTCTTTGAAGTTTTCCTTTCACCTTGATCTAGGAGAGACAGAAATTTAGGATAGGATCAAATCAGTTGGACTCCTGCACCTAAAAAAACCCTGAAACAAGTTGGATAAGTTGCCTTACTCGCTACCGTCTTACTGAGTGAGATCTGCTTTTTCATGTGTCTTGATCTTCTGTAAGTAGTCATCTGTCATTAACATGAGAATGCAGGAAAAAGAAAAATCTCTTCTGGTGATGAGATTCTCCTAAGGATACCTCAGGGTAGTATGGATACCCTTTCCTATGGCCAGCATATTATTTCCTTGTCAGTGATACTGGAAACTCTCTAAAGTGATACTCAATTTGATTTTGATTGGATCATTTGTTTATTCATAATTTAATGACAAAAGCAGGTATGTGGTGATCAAACACTGGATTGAAATCGTTGGATCCGTTAAGGCACGCTACCACCTGAACCAAAATGATCCTGTCGTTTTCAGCATTTTAAACTAGTTGGGAAGTGAAGAGAAAGGAACTAATATTTATTAAGTATCTTTATGCTAGATATTTTACATACATTATTTCTGCAGAAAATCCAATGAGGTCCTCATAATTATGTACGTGAAAGTATCTAAAGGTTAATTCCTTCAAAATATTTAAAGCACTGTGTATACTAGTTATTGTAGTAGTCCCTGAAGTACAAAGATAGACAAGACCAAATTCCCTGTCAAGAAGTTTAGTGTATTGTGCATGTGTTTTCTGATCTGTCTTTTCACAGATCTTTTAGTCATTCTGTCCCAGCCTACCCAGATCTCTTCCATGTTGGAGACTCCAAGCCTCTCCAACCTTTATTCCCAATCAAAAATCCCATTTTATTGTCCTTAAATCTTGATATGATTGAGGTTAATCATAGTGAGTTGTGAATGAAGAATAATTTTATATTATACAAACCTAGTCCTTAGCAGGTATTCATACTTTAGAGATGCCAGATAATATAGTAGAAAAAAGGGTAATTTTCAGGTTTAACAGCACTGGGACTCATCTCCGTTTTGCCACTCACATCCTTGAGCAAGTTATTTAATCTCTGAGCCTCAGTGTCATACTGAACCTTAAATGAAATAATGAATGTAAAACTCCTGAAACAAGGAAGGAGAACAAATGTTATAGTCCTTTTCTTCTTCAGTAGAAAGTCAAGTTCTACTTATGGTGTGGAAGTGTGAACTCCTAATCAAGTGATCCTTCTGCAGATAACCACTATAAACTCTGGGCAAAACACAGAAACAACAGCATGAATATCCTGCAGGCTGAACAAATGCTAACAGGCTTTAGAGGGGAGTCAAAACTTGGAGCAAATGACCAACACAGAGTGAGTCTCCTGTTTTTCTGTAGCTCTACCCCTCAGGGCAGCTCTGATTTAAAACAAAAATCAGTCCTCTTCCTGGCCAGGTGAACCAGGGCCACCAGCAGATAAGGGGTACAGGAGGAGGAACTGAAAGGAAAGATAACAGAAGTGGAACCCTTAAAACCCTTAAAAAGAACCCTGAGTATAAAAACTCAGGATGTCTCTGGCCAACTCCTGAACCAGTTTAGTTTGGCATGAAAGGAACCCAGAAGTCGTCACTCTCATCCTCACAAGAAAAAAAAGACTGAACAAACAGAAAATCAACAGTCCTTTTTGGATCCATCAGATAGTTGATGTCATGGGCAAACCACTGCCCCCAAAATTAGAGAGCAGGGTAATACAGTGAAGCACAGCTTACCAGAGCAGAAGGCCAGGAGCGGAATCCTGCCACTGAAGCCAATACTAGGGTAGAAAAATTTTAAGTGTAATTGACAAATTTCCCAAGGCTCAGTTTGGACAAGCTTGAGGGTTAAAAATTTGTCCCATGCTTAGGAGGGCCTCCTCAGACTTTTGTGTGAGTTATACCTCCAGGAATCCCACTAAGTTCTGAGGGTAAAGACCTGAGAAAAATCTCCCAGTGCTTCTGGCAGGATGAGAGGAAAGGTAGCCATTTAGAAATAATGTCCAGAGCATTCTTTTATTATTGAAAGCCTGCCCTCCAGAGGTACTATTTCACTGAAGCCTAACCACCTTGGGTTTTACTAGCCAGGAAAAGGGAGGTACCTAACTCCACCCCTCTAGCCTTCCTTTCTCATCTAAGTAGGGGTGGTAGTAGGAGGACTGGGAAATACTTACGAAGGTCACAGTCTAGGGGCACAGGCTCACTAAAAGACTGAGACCTAATCTTAGGACTGTACAGTGTTTCCCTCTCCAGGAATCACAAGGTCTGAACTGCAAGGCTCAGACCTTTTGTAAGAAGTCTTTAGGGAAACACAAAGGCAACAAGGGAGACGAAACAAGGACACCAGAGGAAGTTGCAGCCACGACAGCTGCAGAAACAGTAAACATCCTAATTCCTAGCCAGATAAACAAAACCTCATCCTAAAAGCCTGTTTACCCAGTACATCATGTCCAGCTTTCAACAAAAAATTACAAAGCATGCTAAATGGCAAAAAGCACAGTTTGAAGAGACAGCATGTATCAGAACTTAACTTGGATATGACAGAAATGTTGAAATTGTCAGACCAGTAATTTAAAATAGTAATATGCTAAAAGCTGTAATGGAAAAAATGGACAACATGCAAGAATAAATGGGTAATATAAGCTGAGAAGTGAAAACTCTAAAAAGATTTAAAAGGAAATGCTAGAAATCCAAAAAATTGTAACAGAAATGAATAATGCCTTTGGTCTCATTAGTCGACTAGACATAGCCAGGAAAAATCAGTGAATTTGAAGTGATAGCAACAGAAAATTCTCAAACTGAAAAGTAGAGAGGAAAAAGGAGGAGAATACCTAAGAACTGGGTCAGTTAGTCAAGATTGAAACGTATGTATAATGGGAAGACCAGCAGGAGAAGAAAGAGAAAAAAGAACAGAAGAAATAGTTGAAGGACTAATGACTGAGAATTTTTCAAAATTTTAATGCCAGACTCCTAAACCAGGCCTGTGTGGGGCAGACTGAATATAGTTAGGAGCCAAGGTTTAAAGAACTGATCCAAGATCTGAGCCACAGTGTACTGGAGGTGGGATAATTTCCAGTTTGCCTAAACAAGTTAATCACCTGCTGCTAAAACAAAAACACTTTTTGGAGTAAAATAAATGATTCAAAATTTTAATAATATAATATTTACAATGTCTAAAATACAATCCAAAATTGCTAAAAAAGAGTCAAGAAAGTGAGACCTACTCTCAAAGGAGAAGAAAATGAACAAAGGCAAACTCCAAGATGACCCAGATGCAACCGTCAAAGACGTTAAAGCAGTTATTATAGCTATGCTTCATGACAGAGGAAATAATGCACTTGGAATAAATGAAGAGATAGGAAATGTCAGCTAGAGAAGTAGGAAATACTCAAAGAACCAAATGGAAATTTTGTCTGAGTGGACAAACAGAAAACACTCAAATGTTAGACCTAAAACTAGTGATATCAGTAATCACCTTAAATGTTGATAGACTAAATATCCCCACTGAGTAGATTACCAGAATTTGTTTATTTATTTTTAACTTTCAGGTTCAAGGTACACGTGCAGGCTTGTTATACAGGTAAACTCATGTCACGGGTTTGTTGGACAGATTATTTTATCACTCAGGTACTAAGCCTAGTTCCCAATAGTTTTTTTTTTTTTGCTCCTCTCCCTCCTTCTACCTTTAACCTTCAAGTAGGCCCCAGTGTCCATTGTTCCCTTCTTTGTGTCCATGAATTCTCATTATTTAGCTCCCATGTATAAGTGAGAACTTGTGATATTTAGTATTTGGTTTTTTGTTCCTGCGTTAGCTTGGTAAGGGTAATGGCCTCCAGCTCCATCCATGTTCCTGCAAAAGACATGATCTTGGTTTTTTTATGGCTGCATAGTATTCCACGGTGTATATGTACCATAGTTTCTTTATCCAGTATATCACTGATAGGCATTTAGGTTGATTCCACATCTTTGCTGTTGTGAATAGTGCTGCAGTCAACATTCGCACGCATGTGTCTTTATGGTAGAATGATTTCTATTTCTCTGGGTATATACTCAGAAATGGGATTCCTGGGTTGAATGGTAGTTCTGCTTTTAGCTCTTTGAGGAAAGTGTTTCCTTTTTGCCACAACCTTGCCAGCATCTGTTTTTTTTTTTTTTTACTTTTTAATAGTAGCCATTCTGACTGGTGTGAGATGATATCTCATTGTGGTTTTGATTTGTGTTTCTGTAATGATTGGTGATGTTGAGCTTTTTGCATATGCTTGTTGGCCGCATGTGTGTCTTCTTCAGAAAAGCGTCTGCTCATGCCCTTAGTGCAAACTTTTTAAAGGGGTTGTTTCTTTTTTCCTTGTAAATTTGTTAAGTTCTTTATAGATGCTGGATATTAGACCTTTGATGTATGGTGTGCAAAAATTGTCTCCCATTCTGTAGGTTATCTGTTTGCTCTGTTGACAGGGCTGTGCAAAAGTTCTTCATTTTAACTAGATCCCTTTCGGAATGAATTTTAAAAGCAAGACTATATTCTGTCTGGAAGAAATAAATTAAAATGTAAAGACTTATAGGTTAAAAGTAAATGGATGGCAAAAGATATAAGTTGTAACCAAACGAGAGAGGCTGTGTTAATATCAGGTGAGATGGATTTCAAGCGAACAAAACATGCCAAAGACAAAAGGGACATTTTATTAGGGTAGGGTCAATTCATTGGGAAGACCAAACAGTCGTAAATGTTTGCACCTAAGAGAGCACCAAAATACATGAAGTAAAAACTGGTGGAATCTATTCTACCATGAGACGAGGAGACTTTAACAGCCTTCATCAACTGACTGTGTTAGCTAAACAAAAAATCAGTATAGGCAGTATAAACTGATAGACAATACCGACTGCCTTGACCTAATTGATATTGATAAAATACTACACCCAAAAACTGGATAATACATATTTTTTTCAAGTCCATATGGTACATTCATCAAGGTAGACTACATGCTGGTTCTTTTTGTTTTTTTGATTTAAGAAACAAGATTCCACTGTGTTGCCCAGGCTGGTCTCAAATTCCTGGGCTCAAGTGATCCTTCTGTCTTGGCCTCCCAGAGGAAGGCCTATGCTGGTTCTTAAAATAAGTCATAGTACATTTGAAAGGATTCCATAGATTAAGGAGGAATTCAAGTGGGAAATTATAACATATTTTGAACTAAATAATAATAAAAATATAAGATATCTTAGCTTGGCATAGTGGCACACACCCTAGTCCCAGCTACTCAGGAGGCTGAGGTGAGAGGATTGCTTGAGCCCAGGAGGTCAAGGCTGCAGTGAGCTATGATCACACCACTGCACTCCAGTCTAGACAACAGAGCAAGACCCCATCTCAAAAAAAAAAAAAAAAAAATGCAAGATATATAAAATTTGTCAGATGCAGCTAAAATAGTGTGCATAGGGCAAGTTTTAGATTTAAATGCTTAAATTCAAAAAGGAAGGTCTTCAGTGACCTAAAGGTCCACCTCAAAAGCTGGAAACCAAACTGGGTCAAAGACCTAAATGTAAAAGTTAAAACTCTGAAACTCCCAGAAGAAAACCTGGGGAAAAACCTTTTCAGAAAGGATTTCTTAAAATACTACAAGCATAAACCATATCAATAAAGAAGAACATTAAGAAATTAAACTTTATCGAATTCTAAAACTGCAGCTCTTCAGAAAACATCACTAAATAAATAAAAGGCAAGCTACCCAGTTGAGAAAAATCTTGAATACATACATCCAACCAAGAAACAATCACTATGCCTAATATTTTCAAAGTGTTTTCTGTGGAAGACTAGTTCAGTCTGTCAACAAATCTTTACTGAGCAGTTACCATGGCCAGGCACTAACAATTCTGGGGGTTACTGTTAAAAGTGGTGAACGGGGCCAGGCATGGTGGCTCATGCCTGTAATCCCAGCACTTTGGGAGGCCAAGGCGGGTGGATCACCTGAGGTCAGGAGTTCGAGACCAGCCTGGCCAACATGGTGAAACCCCATCTCTAAAAAAGAGATTTATATATCTCTAAAAAAATATATAAGAATTAGCCAGGCATGGTGGCAGGCACCTGTAATCCCAGCTACTTGGGAGGCTGAGGCAGGAGAATTGCTTCAACCCAGGAGGTAGAGGTTGCAGTGAGCCAAGATCGTGCCACTGCACTCCAGCCTGGGCGACAGAGTGAGACTCTGCCTCAGGAAAAAAAAAGGAAGTGGTGAACAAAACATAATCCTTGCCTTTGAATTTATACATCCACTGGGGGCAAGAGACTAATAAATGTATATGCAGTGGTGGTACTTTCTCTGAGGAAAAATAAACCAGGGTAAGGAGGACAGAGAATGATAAATGTGGAGCTCCTTAGAGAAAATGTTTGAGCAGAGCTGAATCAAGTGAGGAAGAATGAGTCATACTCTCTGTCACTTTGTTAGGGGGAAGAGCATTTTAAGCAGAGGGAATACCAGGTGTCATCTCTGAGTCAAGAAGATAGAAGAATCAGAGAAGTAGAAAAGGGCCAGGTTACTCAGGCCCTGGAAAGGAATGCATGAGTGATTAGAAGGATCACTCTTCTAAACCAATGAAGTAGCCCATTTGGTATAAAAATACATTTGGGAAATGTGATGTCACATCCATACTCCATCCCATATTATTTTGTTCATTAAACTGTTTTTTGTTTGTTGTTTGTTTTTTGTTTTTGTTTTGAGATGGAGTTTCGCTCTTGTTGCCCAGGCTGGAGTGCAATGGCACCATTTCAGCTCACCACAACCTCTGCCTCCCAAGTTCAAGTGATTCTCCTGCCTCAGCCTCCCGAGTAGCTGGGATTACAGGCATGCACCACCACGCCCAGCTAATCTTGTATATTTAGTAGAGATGGGATTTCTCCATGTTGGTCAGGCTGATCTCGAACTCCCAACCTCAGGTGATCCGCCCACTTCGGCCTCCCAAAGTGCTAGGATTACAGGCGTGAGCCACCACACCTGGCCTGTTCATTAACCTGTTTTAAAGGCTGTGATGAATCCCATCATACAATGAAGAAACCTGTTCAGCTCTGTTTGACATTCCACGAGCTTTTTCAGCCGGACCATTTTCTTTTGCATTAACATTCATTAATAGCACATAAAATTTACATTGAAAATGTCCAGCATAACCAGAATTAATAGTATTTAAAATTATTTTCTAATTAACTGGATCTAGTTCTTGTAATTTTCATTTTCTAGCAATATGGTTGTATTTATTAAGCAGTTACTGTGTGCTGTATGCTACAAGCAGATACGTCTGAGTGCCTTATGGTCATTCTTTAAATATCATAACCATCCCATGAAGGAAGTCCTAGTGTTACCCTTTTTAAAGGAACCTGAGGCCTACAGAGAGTAAGTACCTTACCCAAGATCGTACAGCTAGTATATGAAGGAGCTGAGATTTGGGACCAGGCAGTTTTACTTCAGAACCCATGACATCAGCCACTAGGCCATTTTGCCTACTCTTAGAATATTTACTGAGGAATTATTTCACAAAGTCACCATTCCTTTAGCAAATCAAAGCCTTGTTTTTTACTTTTAAAAATATTTTTAAATGTATAGATGCTAATTATATCTTTTGTATTTTTGAGGAGCTCTGAGTATTTTTTTTATTCCAAGATTAGTAGGCTATGTTTGATATAAAATTATTTCTATCTTATTTTAGCATGTGTCTAATTTTTCCTAGATTGAAGGATTCTCATTAAGCAAACTGGGGAATTTCAACCTTAAAGACATTGAAACAGATGTTGTGATCTGGGAATATACGGACAGTGCTGCAGAGGATACAGACACAGCCAAAGAAGAGGCATCGAGAGAAATGCCCATTAAAAGGGGACAGGTCTGTTCTCGTTTGTTTCTAGTTGTCAATTTCAATTGCCAATTGTGAAGTTTGTGGATTAGTCAGCCTTGTCTTCTTTCCTTAACTATCTTAACTATTTCATGGCTCTTTCGTTTGCCAGTCTATTTAGTACCTTGAATCAACAAGTAATGAGAAAAGGTTTAAAAAAAAGTTAGATCACTAAATCCACAGTTACTTATGTAGTTTCTTTGTGCCGGGTCCTTTGAAAGAGACTCAAAATTCAAAGGTAAATCCGTATCTATCCACAAAGAGCTTAGTCTTAGGTGGTATTATGAGGTTTAAATGTATGAAAGGTTAACTAGTTTTCAGTTACTAAAATTACAACGAATGCATATATGATTTAATGTACTGGTCCCATACTGTTGGGGGTGGGCAAGGGAATTTATGCACAAGAAAAGAATAGCCATTAGAATTTCAAACAAAAGTCTCTGCAATGTCATGATCCTAGTAATAAAATAAGATTCTCTCCCAATAGGTGAAAGACCCCTGATCTTCCCATTACCTTTTGGGGTAAATTGACAGTAATATCCACAAAATTCTTGGATTCGAATCCCAGCTCTATACAAACAAGTCATGTCACTCCTCCAGTTCATGTTTTACTCATGCCTAAAATGAGGAGTTAGTGGTGAATCAGATTTTCCAGTTGTGTTTTCTAGAATCCTTGAATACTGGGAGGAGGAGGAGAGTGGTGGTTCCACCCTACCCCTGCTGCCACCGGAACCACTTTTATCTGTTTCTTATTTGGAGTCTCTGTAGTGGAGAAGAGTATAGGCTGTGGAGCCAGAATATGTGAATTTGTATCCCAGCTCTCCCACTTCCCAGCTGTGTGTCCTTGGGCAAGTGACTTAGCCTTTCTGTGCACCAGTTTCCTCCCTACTCATGGGGATAATATTGGTACCCTCTCATAGGGTTACTTACAGAATGCTTAACTCAGTGCCAAGCATGTGGTGAGCACTCAGTAAATGTTAGCTGCTATTCTTACTTTATTTGAAAAAGAAAATGTTCTCTGCTTTAAAGAAAACCAGTTTAAGTTCCTGTAGTCTAGCTATTTCAAAGGTCTCTCCAGTTTCATGTTACGGTATTATCGAGTCATTTCAGTGAGATGCTTAAAAATCCTTTTTAATGCTGCTATGGATAAAGAGGTAAAATGGAATAATGCTTAAAATTTCTGGGGGGTTTATTTGTGTCCTCAAACTGTAGTGTTTGGGACCTAAACAACTTCCATTTTTAATCAGTTCTGCCTTGTAAAACCACCAGATGACTTTATATTACTTGACAGAACCTTTGTGGTTGAGAAAAATATACCACTGGTTTGAAGTTTAATAAAGTATGATTGGAGACAAATTTGTGCACCTTGGAGGAAATTACTTTTCTTCAGTGTGAATTGTAGGAAAAGTTATTGCTGTAAATCCATTTAATGCTTTATTTTACATTTTATGTTATTTGGAAAGATTAATCATGCTGCCACTTCTGAAATAAAGTGAGCTCCAGACACTATGGGGTTGCATATGGTGTGCACTGTACTGAGATCAGGAGACATTGAGACATTGTTCTCATTCGGCCGCTACCGGGCAGTGCAACCTTCTGACAAGCCATGGGCACTCGTGGGGCTTCAGTTCCTTCTCTTGTCATATACAGGAGTTGAACTAGATTACCTCTTAAGAGCATCTTACAGTTGTGACATTGTGTTTCAGTGATATATGGATTTCTTGTACTTAAAAAGGCTATACCTACGTGAAAAAATACAGAGAGCAACCAAGTCTGCCAGATGCTTTCCCTTGTTTCTGATTTAATCCTCATAACTATCCTGTGTTATAGGTGGTATCATCCCTACTCTGCAGATAATGATAGCGACCATTTTTTGAACACTGTGTGCCAGGCACTGTGCTAAGCACTTTACAGACACTATCTCACTCAGTCCTCCCAACAACCCTATGAGGTGGGTACTGTTATCCCCATTTTTCAGATGAGGAAACCCAGGCTTAGACAGATTATAGACCTTGACCCGGATCATACACGGCTAGTACATGGCAGAGTTTGGATTTCAAATCTCAGCTTGTCCCAATCCAAAGCCAGTTCTCTTAGCCACTGTGTTGTGCTACCAGTCTGAGAATGAAAAAGCTAAGTCACAGAGCAATTAAGAGATATGACGTGGCAGAATCTCTATTTGGGCCCATATTTTCCCCTATCCTAAGTAATATGTACTTTCTAATATATTACATCACAGTTATGTTCCAACTTGTCAGAAGTCTGTAACTGTAAAACCAGTGTCAATTTCTGATGGCAAGAGTTATTTGACTTTAAAAATCAGTTGCCACTGACAGAGTCAGTGTGCTTATGTAGCTTCTCAGGGCAGTGAGAGGAGTGTTTTTCCTTTTTCTCTATGCCTTTAGCTACTGTCCATTTTTGTGTGTCTGTGACTATAAAGGTGCCTCCAGCAGCAGTAACAGGAAGAGTTCAGTGCTGAGAATATTAGCAACCTATGCACAGTCCTCTCCACCTGTTATTAACAGTTCAAAATTAGGAGTGCTGTCTGGTTAAATAAAACCCATCTTGTCTATTCCTGTGATAATGACTGGATTATAGCATACTCTAATCCTAATAATGCAGTGAAGTAATGCTGTTTTACCACAAACAAAATAGAAGTTAGGATTGATTTATCTAGATGAATTGTCAGGCTTATATCTTTGTTAAGGTTTTCCAGATTTTTAAAATTTGATACTTGAATGATCTTTAATTTTCCAGATTGTACTTGCATCTGAAATAACCTGTATGTTTCTCTTTGCTATTAATAGGTGTCATTAATATTGGATATGAAACACCAGCCTTCAGTACCAGTTGGGCAGCTCTGGGTGGAATTGCTGCGATTCTATGCTTTAGAATTTAATGTGGCTGATTTAGTGATAAGTATTCGTGTCAAAGAATTGGTATCTCGGGAATTGAAGGATTGGCCCAAAAAGCGCATTGCCATTGAAGGTATCTCAAAATGTTTATCTTATTCCCCCCGACTCTTTTTTTTAAAGGGACCAGTCTAACAGCATGCTTTTTATTTCAGTCTCTTTTCAGCTCCCACAAGTAAGGTAGGCCTGCCCTCAAAGGGAAATAAATAGTTAGAATCTTGCATGTGTTACTGTGGGTCATTTCAAGGAATCAAACTGTTTTCACCCTGGGTTTTTAAAGTATAAACAACTTGAATAATGGCTGGCAGAGTCCTTGCTTTCTTTGTAGATTGCTTAACCACTTAAATGCCTAAAGTGTGTTTTTCACAGTGATGTGTAAATCCCCCTTTCCTCTTTACCATTCTCACCTCTAGATTTTTTAATTCAGTCCATTTGTGGATTGTTGAAGTTGTTTACTTTTGCAAAGGTGAGGACAATACTTTTTCTCGTCAAAAATGTCATTCTCCATTGGATTCCTCTCCAGTAGAGAGAATGAGTAGTTATTTTGACATATCTATAGTAACATTTAGAACTTACTCATAAAACACATTTTAGTGAAGGCTCATTTAACTGAAATCACTTTATCAAAGACACACTGATGTGCCCTGTAGATACCATTAAATGAACTAGCTCTTCTCAGCTTTGCAAAGTCAGGAGGTTGAAACCCCTCTAGAAATCTTAATTCTCCTCCTTTAAATAATTTAAAGAACCTCCTAAATGGAATTCTCTTATTTTTGCTTGATTTTTTTTCAAGCTTTATGTTGCATAAGAGGGTTTTTTGCATTTTGCATAAATTCTGTGTGCAGTCATGGGGATCTCACATTTTTAAACCCTCCCCTGCAGTTTCTGTGGCTCAGCTCTTCTGGCCAATTGCCTAACCTGCTGGAGTTCTAGGGGAGGAGAAAAGATTGAGAGAAGTGGTGTCTCCTCCTGGTGCCTCCCTCTCGCCCCTGAAATTCAGTCCAGCCAATTCAGTGATGGGGCTTCCCAGGGCAGAAGAGTGGAGGTAAGCTCGATAAACCGCAGGGCCTGACTGAGTGGGGAGGCAGAGCACTCAGCAGCAGAGCCTTGTGGGAAGCTCTTCCTTCCCAAGGGCCTGAGAGCCACGCTGATAACATCTTTTCTACCTCCACAGTCACAGAGCACAGTAGGGAGAAGGGGTACTAGTTCTGAACAGAATGGCTTCCCTTCATAGAGCAGATGTTTCAGAAAATATTGCTTTTTGTTCTTAAACTCTATTTTCTTACTCCCCATCCCCAGTTTTTTTTTTTTTAAGCCTGTAAAATACAAGATAAATTTTACTGTTGTTTGTTGTCTGTTTTTATCTGCAGCAGGCTAAGTTTTAAAACATGAAATACAGTAGTATATGAAGAGATGGATTTTTTCTTTTTTTTTTTTTTATTACAGATCCCTACTCTGTTAAAAGAAATGTGGCAAGAACCCTAAATAGTCAACCTGTGTTTGAATATATACTTCACTGTTTAAGGACAACATACAAGTATTTTGCTCTTCCACACAAAGTTACAAAATCCAGCCTTCCAAAGCCTCTGAATGCAGTTACATGTGTTTCAGAAGTCATAAATCATGATCCAGATGTGCAAACAAAAGATGATAAGCTTAAAAACTCAGTTTTGGCTCAAGGTCCTGGTGCTACCAGTTCAGCTGCAAATACCTGTAAGGTACAGCTACTTACTCTTAAAGAGACTGCTGAAAGCTTTGGAAGTCCACCAACAGAAGAAATGGGAAATGAACACATCAGGGTCCACCCTGAAGACTCAGACTGTATCCGAGCAGATGTTAACTATGATGATTACAAGGATGATAAAGTACACCATCAAGAAACAGGAAGGAAAAACGAGAAAGAGAAAGTTGGTAGGAAGGGCAAGCATCTGTTGGCTGTTGATCAGAAACGTGGAGAGCATGTTGTCTGTGGCAGCACACATAATAATGAGTCAGAGATCTCTTTGGATTTGGAAGGCTTCCAAAATCCTACAGCCAAAGAGTGTGAGGGACTTGCTACTTTAGATAACAAGGCTGATCTTGATGGAGAAATTGTAGAAGGTACTGAGGAACTAGAAGGCTCTCTAAACCACTTTACCCACTCAGTACAGGGCCAGATTTCAGAAATGATTCCCTCTGATGAAGAGGAGGAGGAAGACGAAGAAGAGGAGGAGGAAGAAGAACCTAGACTCACCGTTAACCAAAGGGAAGATGAAGATGGCATGGCTAATGAAGATGAATTAGACAACACCTACACGGGATCAGGGGATGAGGATGCCCTATCTGAAGAGGATGATGAGTTAGGCGACCCTGCTAAATATGAAGACGTGAAAGAATGTGGAAAACATGTAGAAGGAGCTCTCCTAGTGGAACTTAATAAAATAAGTCTTAAGGAAGAAAATGTATGTGAAGAAAATTCACCTGTGGATCAGTCTGATTTTTTTTATGAATTCAGTAAACTTATCTTCACCAAAGGAAAGGTAATCAGTACCACCACTAGTCATATATGGAACTAGGAGACTTTAAGGAATTTGAATGCATTTAATTTCAATTTTTATATACTAGGTGTTTTTCTATTTTGGTAGTGTTTAACAGGTTGGCCTTTCATTCTGATATGACTGCTCGCTCTCCTTTCCTCCTTAAGACTCATGAGAATTAGCAGAGGAAGGGAATGCTATTAGTAGTGAAAATAACTACCTCGTTCTCCTAATGATACCATAGGATGTCCCCAACTCTCAGATCATTTGAGTGGACACATGTTACATTTTCATTTCCTTTGGAAAGTGAATAGGAGACTTATGTACTTTTAAAACATGATTCCAGACTCCTTTATTTGGCAAATAAAGTGTTAAGTCTTGTTTTGCTTTGCCATATTCCTGCAGTCTCCTACGGTAGTGTGCAGTTTATGCAAACGAGAGGGTCATCTAAAGAAGGACTGTCCTGAAGACTTCAAAAGAATCCAGCTAGAACCTCTGCCACCGTTAACACCCAAGTTTTTAAATATCTTAGATCAAGTCTGTATCCAGTGTTATAGTAAGTTATTCACATTTCTTTTGATTTGTCAAAATATTAAATTGACATTTACTCGAGTCTTTAGAATCACTATCCTATTTAGGTCTCTAAACATTAATAGGGAACAAGTCTATTCCATTCTCCATTGTATCCACAAGTGTTCCATGTCATGTCTGTTCTGTTTGGGACATGCAATAATTGTCAAAGAAAGATGAGGAAAGATGCAGGGAGGATCTTTTTTATTTTTTATTTTTTTAATTTTTTGAGACAGGATCTCACTCTCTCACCCAGACTGGAGTGTAGCAGAGCAGTCATGAGTCACTGCAGCCTCGACCTCCCAGACTAAAGCGATCCTCTCACCTCAGCCTCCCAAGTAGCTGAGAGCACAGATGCATGCCACTATGCCTGACTAATGTTTTCATTATTTGTAGAGACACAGTTTCCCTGTGTTACCCAGGCTAGTCTTGAACTCCTGGGCTCAAGCAAGTGGAGGATCTTTTATTTTTCTTTTAATGTCAAGTGTCTTCTGTATTTTCTTTTATTAACAGCATAGTTGTTGCATCAAGATACATAGCAATCACAGCAGGTTTCTTTTTTTGGAGGGTGATAGGGAGACAGGGTCTTGCTCTGTCCACCAGACTGGAATGCTGTGGTGTGATATCAGCTCTCCACAGCCTCTAACTCCTGGGTTCAAGCAATTCTTCTGCCTCAGCCACCCAAGTAGCTGGTATTACAGGCGTGCATCACCACACCCAGCTCATTCTTACACTTTTTGTAGATACAGGGTTTCACCATGTTGGTCAGGCTGGTCTCAAACTCCTGACCTCAAGTGATTCACACAGCTCCGTCTCCCAAAGAGCTAGGATTACAGACTTGAGCCATGGCACCCGACCAGCAGGTTTCTCTTTAAAGCTTAGTATTAAATATTAAATATCTTTCCCCATTTAAATTTTCCATTACTCTGCCAAGAAAAAAATTTTTTTTTTTTTTTGTTTTGAGACAAAGTCTAGCCCTGTCACCCAGGCTGGAGTGCAGTGGTGCGATCTCAGCTCACTGCAGCCTCCGCCTCCTGGGTTCAAGCAGTTCTCCTGCCTCAACCTCCTGAGTAGCTGGGATTACAGTCGTGCACCACCATGCCCGGCTAATTTTTTTTTTTTTTTCTTTTTTTTAAGTAGAGATAGTGTTTCACCATATTGGCTAGGCAGGTCTCAAACTCCTGACCTCCAGTAATCCGCTCGCCTCGACCTCCCAAAGTGCTGGGATTACAGGCGTGAGCCACTGCGCCCGGCCAAAGTTTAAAATTCAAGTTACTTGAAGCCTGGACACACTTCCCTGGCTAGCTGGGCTGTGTAAAGGTTGGTGGCATTATTCCTCCTGCTGTGTAAGCAGATCCAGGCCCCAGAAAGAAGGGACCAGGTTCTATAATAGTTTTTGAAAAGTTTGCTACAAAAATGGATGGCCTGTTATAAGCCAGGATACAAAGTAAGGATGAGGATAAGGGAGAGACATTTTCTGAAGAGTCTCAGTTCATAATTTACCCAAAATGGTTGGAAGAGAGGGTAGAATCTCAATATGAATTTCAAAATACTGTCTCTGTGAGGGGCCAGAAGTTGCCTTGCTGAGGATCTTTGTAGGTCTTAAAATAAGAGTACTAGCATTTCCCAACTGGCATCCTTTGAAATGTTTTTCTAGATGCAGTGAATAATATTTCATCACCAGAAGTATACCCAGCCCAAGTAGGGAATAATGCTACACACTCCCTTCTCTCTTGGGGACGGTCGATCTCCTTTAGAGATTTCCAGGACACATTAGCATAATGAAGGTATCTGAGAAATATTATTTCTAAAATTTGAACATAGAATACTTTTTGAGTAACACTAATTAATAGCCTACATAACAGCCCTTTAAGGAACATGAGTTTGGGGAAGCATTGGTGTAGAGAGGCTTAAAGTTTTACAAAAAGAAAACATTTAAAGGAGAGATGTTCAGCTGCTTAAAATGAAGGAGCTTGTTTCACATGGCTTCATCATAAGGTGTTCACCTGTGCCAGAAGACACGTGTTCTTAACCAGTGCTTTTTTTTTTTTTTTTTT
>NW_016820792.1:1521996-1530442 GCF_001698545.2 Rhinopithecus bieti | reverse complement strand
TTTTTTTTTTTTTTTTTTTGAAACTTTTTTTTTTTGGATATTATGAGCTGTGAAAAAACTAGGTTCTCCTTAGGGAAAAAAAATACATGCAAATGCTCACAAACTTTTAAATTCCCACTTTAATGGGGTAGGGATCCCTGAAGGCCCTTTCTGTAACCCTGGTGTCTTTCAGGAAGCCCAGGTGGAGATCCCTGTTTAAATTACTTTCCATTTCAAGAGCACTTCTTAGATTCTTTAAAAAGGGATATTTTAAATTTTACATTACTGTTAAAAAATTAGCCAGGTATGGTGGTACATGCCTGTAGTCCCAGCTACTCGGGAGGCTGAGGTGGGAGGATGGTTTGAGCCTGGGAGGCAGAGGTTGCAGTAAGCTAAGATCACACTACTTCACTGCAGCCTGGCCAACAGGGCCAGACCTTGTCTCAAAAATAAAAAACAAATTTTACCTTGTTAATGCTGTCTACTGAGAAGATACAACAATTTAGGAATTTTAAAATTTAAGCTTATAAGTTTTATTTTCTAAAAAATAATTTTTTTCAGCTTTTTCTAAGAGCGTCAAGTCTTATTTTGTCAATATGTCTGTTTATCTTTAAACAGAGGATTTTTCTCCAACAATTATAGAAGAACAGGCTCGTGAACATATTCGGCAAAACCTAGAAAGTTTCATAAGACAAGACTTTCCAGGTAAATGATTTATTTTTTATTTTTAAGAAAAGTACTGTGACTTTTCTTCCAAATGAGCTCTTGTGTTATAAGCACACTGATTTTGAGAATCAGGGTTTCCGTTGTTTTGTGATATACCCAGGATGGTCCTTGGTCTGCCAAATCATCATTTACCAACAGAAACAGTATAGGGTTTATTCTAGCGAGTGCCTAGTGAGTTTCATTGAATGCTGTGTTTAGAGTCAAAGTTAAGCTTACATTATTAAATGTGTTGAGGTGATCTGACATTTTCCTTGAAATGTCTTTGCATTTAAGAATAAAGAAGCACCTGGTAATCTTTCTTGCCATATACAGCTTGTATGTAAGGGAAGCTTTGAGAGAAAAAGATTTTAGAATAAATGCCCGGTTAATCAGAGAGCGTAAGTGTGAGATTAACATAGGATAGTTAAACAACTGGGTATGTTTGATTCATGAGAGGGCCATTTTGATCAAAAATTAAATGTACTCAGGTAATTAGTTATTACTTTTCATATATCCCTAACAGGAACTAAATTGAGCCTGTTTGGCTCCTCCAAAAATGGATTTGGGTTCAAACAGAGTGACCTTGACGTCTGTATGACAATTAATGGACTTGAAACTGCTGAGGTACAGTGACCACATAAAACTTCCATTTGCTGTGGCAGTGTGATTTAACCAATCTAGACTGACATTACAGCTTGGTATTTTCCAAATTGATCAGGGCATACCATATAGAGTGTGCTGTTTGGCACAGTCTCTGGCCAAATACATTAAGAAGCTTAGAAAGGTTGTGAGGAATGTGAGGAGTAGAAAGGTTATACTTTCACCCTGTAGCAAAAAGTGGATTGGAAAGTGATGCCTGGGAATTCTACATAGCCAAACCAATCTCTCCAGTGTCCCATTGGCTTGGCTACTGTGCTGACTTGGATCACACACCCACATAAGGTTATCTGTAAAGTTTATTACCAGACAGGCAGTGTGGTAAATGATAAGAGTACTTAACCTTATAGTCCAGAGACCTGGATTTGAGACAAACTTGGTTTCATCAGTACCTAAACATGTGGTCTTTGGTAAATAATCGACAAAGTATAATATCTGTTCCTCCTGCCTCTGCTAATTTTTGTACACATTATCATGGATCATGTGGGTCAGGAGTCAACAAACGATGGCCCTTGGGCTAACTTCACCCCCTACTGCCTGTTTTTGTAAATAAAGTTTTATTGGAACAGAATCACACCCATTCACAAATGTAATGTCTATGGCTGCTTTCACTTTGTAAGTGCAGAGTTTAGTAGTTGTAAGAGACCATATGGCACGCAAAGCAAAACAAGCTTGCCAGCCCCTGGGATATCTGAAGGCATTTATAAAATATAAAATGCTATATAAAGGTATAAAGTCTGGGAAGTGCTGAGTCCCTATTCTTTTAAATCCTTAACAGCAGTCCAAATGCTAGATATCCAAATGAATGATGCTGCTGTTGCTGAAGACCTTTTTGTACCTTTTCTTAGTTTCAAGTCTTTCTATTTTGAGAATGTATCTGATTTGGGAAAATAGTCAAAAGTGACCTAGCCTGAATTTGAATAAAGTATATAAGCAAGATTGGCTCAACATATGGAATGACCCTATCATACATCCTCAAGGTTTATTTATTTATTTACTTTTTTACATGACTTATAAACTAGTTTCGAGAGCATTTCTAAAGTAACATTCTAAGTATGTTCTGGGATTTTATAACCATCAAAAGGCATATGTTGATAGAGTCAGCCCAGATGTTTTAAAGAATGATTTATTTGAGATACTATTTGTATTTGCTGTATGACTTTAGTTATATACATTATAATTCTGGCTAGTCCTGTAGGGAAATAATTTGAGCTTAATTACTCTCCACAGCAATTCATCAACTCTTAAACTATAATGAAGGTCTACTTAGAATAAATGAGCTGGGGCACAGAAGCCTCCTCTTGTCTATTCTGGGACATGGGGTACATCCGAGTAATATTATGTGGAGGGGAAGAAATGAAGGTCCTTAGCCATGGTTCAGAGACTTTTTTGGAAGCCCTGGGTCCATAGACTTCCTGACTGAGTTTAGCCTTTGTTGCACACCCAAAAATAATTAGGAAGTAGTGTATTTAGTGGTTTTTGTGCCCTCAGGATATTTCATGTGAATACTGACTCTTAATACCCAACTAGAAAGGAAAAATATATATATAGACTGACTTGAAATTAATTACATTATTTCTGAAGGTAATGGAAACTATAGCCAGTTTCAGAACCTGTCTTCCAGTTTTGGTTAAGATCTTTGTGCCTTCTTTGTTGCAGGGATTGGACTGTGTCAGAACTATTGAAGAATTAGCAAGAGTCCTCAGAAAACATTCAGGTACCTCTGTAAACTTTTTCTAAAAATATTTCTGACTTTTAATTAGTGTTTTATATAGTCTTCCCTCAGTATCCATGGGGTATTAGTTCCAGGCCCACCCATCGCCCCTCACCCCTCCCTTCCCCAGCAAATAAAAAAAATCCCTAGATACTCAAGTTCCTTATATAAAATGGCAGATATACCTAATGTAAATGACGAGTTAATGGGTGCAGCACACCAATATGGCACATGTATACATATGTAACAAACGTTGTGCACATGTCACCTAGAGAAAGTATAATAAAAAAATAAAATAAAATGGCATAGTATTTGCATATAACCTATATACATCCTTCCATATACTTTTAGTCATCTCTATTGTTATGCTGTATTTTTTATTTGTCTTATTTTTTATTGTTGTATCGTTAGTTTTTTTTATTAGTTGCTTTTTTCCCTCAAATATTTTTGGTTTGTGTTTGATTGGATATGGGGATGCAGGACCGACAGACATGAAAGGCCAATTGTCTTTAGAGTTTACTAATGCCATGAAGCAGTATAGTGGCTCATTCATAGAAGAATTGCAATATTCATGTCTTTTTAAAATCTTGTATGCTCAAGTATGAAAGACTGAGGAATTGGTGATAATTTATGTGCATATTGTTGCCTAGCTCAGTTTTATTTCAAGACAAAGCCTACACCAGACAGGCAAGAAAGTGTGTAAATTCTTTTCCTTTGTTGGCATTGTATAAGTCAAAGTGTAGGAGTTGCTGATGGGGTGAAGTGTCAAGAAAGGCACCCCAAACTGGGCTTGTGGGTTGCATTTGCAGCTGTTCTGTTCAACAAGCTGTGTGTGACCGTGAACAAGTCCTTCACTTGAAGTGATCTCTTTTTTTTAAGAAATTGGATCTTGCTAGGTTGTCCAGGCTAGTCTCTGAACTCCTGGACTCAAGTGATCCTCCTGCCTTGGCCTCCCAAAGTGCTGGGATTACAGGTGTGAGCCACTATGCCTGGCCTGATCTCTTTTTTTCATTGATAAATTGAGAAAACTGAACTGGGTAATTTCTAGAGTATTTACAGCTATAAAATGTATAGATTTTGTAAACCATGCACAGAATTGAAATGCTATTAACATACCCTTTTGTTGTCATGGCAGCTGTGGATACCGTTAACAGTGAAAAATCTTCTTTTAAAATGTAGTTCAGCAAACTTCTGTGCTAAGAACTGAGACTGAAAGTGAACAATATATGGCCCCTGTCCTCAGGAATTTAAAATCCATGGTCTGTCCATGAAAAGTTTTTGTACATTTTGGTTAGGAACAGACTTTAAGTCACAGCATGAATGTGCCCTGATACCTAGACACACACATACTTTTCTTTGGTCATTGAAGTAAACATTTCCATTAACTTGGGAATTCCACCTCTAAAGATCATGTGTTTTGTTTTGTTTTGTTTTGTTTTGTTTTGTTTTGTTTGTTTTGTTTTGAAGGTTGTGCAAAGAAACTAAAGTACTAAGTTAGCATGACTATTAATTTTTTAGTATTGAGCTAGATTTATAACTTTGTGTTTTGAAATAATTTAATTTCACATTTAAAGGAAAGCAGCAAAAGTTGCATAAAGAGTTCCACATATAGCTTTTATTCAGATCCACCAATTAACATTTCCCATATCTGATTCATCATTCCATCTTTTGCTTGCTCTCAATTTCTTCCTGTACCATTTGAGATTAAGCTGTAGACATTATGTCCTTTCCCCTAAATACCTCAGTATATATTTCCTAAGAAAGAACAATGTTAAAACAGATCATTTTAGATTAGAAATGACTTAGGCACACAGATGATGTATAATAATAATGGAATGCAGATTGCCTGGAACAAGAATTTCATAACAACTAGAGAGCTATGGTTGAAACTTCCTATCTTTCAAACAGTCTCCCCAGGTATTTTATTGGGTGCCTCCTATGTGCACAGCACTGTGTTGGATACTTAGGGATGGTGGAAAAGTTAAAAAATCTGTATGTTTTTCTTTTGAAAGCTTCCATATCTTAAGAGGTAAGGTAATCTTCCAAACTATGTAACAATGTAAGGTAATATTCAGTTAAATAACTTCTAAGGAGAGAATGTGGGAAAGAGTTGCACAGGGGAGGTTGATGGAAGAGATGGAGGTTGCTCTGATCTCGGATGATGGTGAATACGATTTGAAAAGGATGGGAAAAGAAATCATTTCTAAGTGCATAGATGTGAATGTGAGACTGTGGGATATTTTGGAGAGCAGTGAGAAGATTGGTACATTTGGAGATTTTCAAATGGGAAATATTAGCAAATAAGGTGAAGTCTGTAGATATTTGGAAACACGAGTTTCTTCAGGAGGGAAAGGACCCAATAAAAGCATAACATAAGGTTTTTAGGCAGCTGGTGTGGTGTTTTAGGGAAAGTATAATCTAGATGACAGGGCAGCAGGACCTCAGTCAGGGTGCCGCTGGTACTAACAGGAAAACGATATGAGAGATTCCAAGTGGGAAAATTTCCTAGATTTGGTACCTACGAGTAGGAAGTAAGGACTGAGGTTGATATCTGGGTATTTGAGAACCAGGAATATTTGCAGAGAACCACCTGTGTGGAAGTGTTTAGTTTGCCATGAACATATAATCTCCAAGAGTTAACATTCCAGAAAGCAATTAGAAATATGGGGTTGCCAGTCAGAATTGAAGATGAAAGTAAAACTGTTTTTTGCGTTGAAAGCCTTGGAGAAAAAGAGAGAGATTGAGAGAAAGAGACTAGACAGAAATTAAGAAAAGAGACTGAAAAGGAACTGGGAAGATATGCTGTGAATAAATCCTAGACTTGGAAGTGTTATAATGATCAACAGTGTCAAATTCCAGAATGGGAAGGATATGAAGAAAAGGGCCCCTGTCTAATTTAGAGGTGGGATAGCAAATACTAGGTGGAGGTTCTGGAATCAGACTCTGGTTTTAAATTCTGTCTCCCCATTGCTGGCTGTGCAATCCCAGAAAGTCACTCAGCTTCATAACAAGCACTCAGTTCCTCATCTCTAAAGTGGAAATAACAATTCTATGGCATTTAAGTTTAAGAACGATAATACATTAAAGTGCAAAGCCTAGCATATTCTAAGTATTCAGCAAAATGAGCTTCCTTGCCCCCTTTCCCCATCAGATTGTTTCATTTCCTCTGTCTGCCACACAGATTTTTTTCCTGAAATGTCTTCTACCTACTTATTTTGTCCTGTGTTCTATGATATGATTACTATGTATCTGCTTTCTAGAAAGCAGATACTTAGCTCTCTCAGTAGAAGCTCAAACTCTGACATCTCAGAATGAGCTTATCTTTCGCTTTACTGCTTCCCTTCAGCAGCAACCAACTCCATTAATCTGCCCTTCCTTCTGAATCCTCTTTCATGGTTGTTGATATTGGCATCCTTGGAATCAACAAAACGGGTGAAATGATGATTAGCCTGACCCACACTAGGTTCAGTATAAGTTGGGAGTCAATCTTATCTGGATTTGAATTCCAGCTCCACAATTTACCAGCTGCATATTCCTAAGCTTGTGAATCTTTCTGGGTCTCTGTTTCCTCATCTTACAGATGAGGGTGATAAACCTAAGGATGTAATGTTCGTAAAGGAGTCTTACATATCCCTGTCACACATTAGGTGCTCAGGAAGTGGTAGCGCTTACTCTTAAAGCCCTGATCCTCTCTTACTAGCTCTTGCTCCCCACCTAGTTACAGATGCTCTCAAACATGCCTTGCTTCTTCTGTGTATTCCCATGCCACCATGAAAATTCACACCCAGTTATTTTTCATAAGTGGTCACCCTGCCTCTATTCCTGGTGCCTCCAGTCTGTCCACTGCCAGGGGTATTGTCTAACTAGGTATGGTCAGTGATTCCTCCCAACTTAGACCAGTTCATTGGCTCCTCTTTGATTCTAAGGATAATTCTTAGCAAAATGTGTATGTTCTGTAGTTGGGCCCTTCCCAGTTTCTCCACCATCTCCTATGCCTCATATTCCATTCCCTCATGTTCATTCTGTAACCTATACAATTCTCTGGAACTTCCCTGAACATACCATTCTATTTCAGGCATCTACTCTTTTTGTGTACAGTTTGCCTTGCCTGGTAAATTCCCTCAACTGCCACTATTTTTGCTGGGTTTTCTCTCTTTTTCAAAGCTTAGCTCAGGCAATTTCCTCTCTCCTATTGAAATTAACTCCTATTAACTTCATAACTTCTAGCTTTAAGGTGAGTAACTTGTTTGGAGGATGATTGTCCCTTAGGCTTTTCTCCAAATTAGATATAGTCACATGGAGAGAATAGGTGGGAACCACATAGTTCAGACTCTGTAGTAGTTTCCTCTGTTTTGGTATTTGACTGACAGCCGTATACACATGCATGTACACACATGCACACATGTGTGTACATACGATCCAGTAAGTTCCCAGAGGGGAGTTACTGAGTCTTGTAGTTCTAGTATCAGTGTGTTTAATAAATGTAAACTTTGCCAGACTAATCTTCCCAGATGTTTGTTAATAATGGAATTCTTTGATGAGTCCTAATGAATGCAATGAAACAGGCCAAAGTTAGGTTTACACCATTTAATATTGAAACATTAACATAAGAGTGAGTTATATCTCCAGCTGCTGTGTTTAATGATAACATTTTATTTCCCAACTTAGGTCTGAGAAACATCTTACCTATTACAACAGCAAAGGTGCCAATTGTGAAGTTCTTCCATTTGAGAAGTGGTCTGGAAGTAGATATCAGTTTGTATAACACATTGGTAAGGTTTTTTTCAGGCTTTTTGTTTAGAGAGGTAAAGGGAACAAATGTCTCACCTTGCAGAAACCTCAAGTTAAAGAAGACATTCATTTCATCTTAGTCAATCTTTCAAGAGTTGTTATGCTTACTTGCTGTGAACCTGGCAGTGTTCTGAGGCTGAGAATTCAAAGATAATTCAGATATGTTTCAGGGATTTATAGGACCTGTCTGACCCTTTGGGGGTGTTTTTGCAGAGAGATCTTATGTCTACTGAAAGGGAACTGATTGTTTATTTCGCCAGCCCTTATTTTCTAGATGTTCAGACCAAGGACATACAAGAGCCATGAGGTCAGATATTACTTATAATTCTTTATTATTGTCTAGTAAGTTAATGAAGATTGTCTTTAGGGAAAAAAAGAAAAGGTTAATTTCAGTTGAAATGTATTCTTCCTAAAATGAATCACACTGTAAACCTATTTAGAATATTCCAGCTTAAAATCTTTTCATCTAGGCTCGCCTGGTGGTTCATGCTTGTAGTCCCAGCACTTTGGGAGGCTGATGGGGGAGGATCACTTGAGCCCAGGAGTTCATGACCAGCCTGGGCAACATAGTGAGGTTGCATCTCCATTATTTAAAACAAC
>NW_016820792.1:1513932-1521760 GCF_001698545.2 Rhinopithecus bieti | reverse complement strand
CCCTTTACACTTCATTGTTAGTCTTATAGTGTTATTTCCTTTTAACAGGCCCTTCATAACACAAGGCTTTTATCTGCTTATTCCGCCATTGATCCCAGAGTGAAGTATTTGTGCTATACCATGAAAGTATTTACAAAGGTGAGTATGCTTCCTATTGTGACTTATCAGGAAATTTCATTGCATCTTTAAACACTGTTGAAAACATAAATCTATTTTTTAATGAACTGTAGTCATGTGAAATGCATCATGTAGCTATTTGGGAGACCCTATGAAGAAAGCTAAAATTTTGTTCTGAATTTTATACAATGACCTGAACTTGCGTGTAGCCAACTGTCCACTGCTTTGCTAGGTTGGATTGGTTTTGCCTTTGAAAATGTGATTTTTATATTAGTCCTCAACATATGCACTTTACTTTTAGTGATAATAGAATGGATGCAAAGTTAGCAGAAAACAGACTTTTCCTTTATTCTTTGTTTTCCTTCCGTCTAGATGTGTGATATTGGTGATGCATCTAGAGGCAGCTTATCATCATATGCATATACTCTTATGGTGCTATATTTTCTCCAGCAGAGGAATCCACCGGTCATTCCTGTCCTTCAAGAGGTATTAGTGAATGAAATTGTATTTCTTCTCTGGAAAACTGGGTGCTCTCTGAGCCTTTCTCCTCCTCTAAAATTCTGTGGTTCTGTAGTTAATTTTTTACCTATTTTCCTAGAAGTTTTTGTATCAATGCATTAAGTTTGTAATCCATACTAATAGTTTAAAAATTAATTTCAGATATACAAAGGTGAAAAGAAACCTGAAATATTTGTTGATGGCTGGAATATTTATTTTTTTGATCAAATAGATGAACTGGTACGTATTTTAAGAGTAAAGATTTTCCTATATCTTTGACTAAAAATTAGCTATACTACAGTGTAGATGGCCAACAACTATTTTATTGCTTGTTTTATTTATTTATCTTATGATAGTAAAAAAAAAATAGTGTTTACAGATGTTTTCTTTGATGTGAAAATATTTTTACTAAGCCAAGTGAATTTCTAGGGACTATATTTAGTATTTCTTTAATGCCTAATAATTCCAAGTGGTTAAGTAACTTTATTCCAAGTGAATATTTGTTCTATGGTTTTTGTACCCAGAGTTTAGAAAGACTTTCACTGAGCTAAAGAGATCTAATAACCTACGTATCACCAAGGCTCTTAGAATCTATTTCTGGATCCTCCGACTAACGTGTCCTGAGACTTGACACTGAAAACTCTGAGCTCTTCTATCTCCAAGTCGTAAAGATTAAAAGTTGTATAATTGAGCTCTAGTTAATTAGAAATAAATCCAAATTTACTCCCGAAGATACAAATGAATATTGATATTAACACTTCACTAAAGACCATGGTATCCCTTGTTCCCTTCTATTTCTAGCCTGCCTATTGGCCAGAATGTGGAAAAAATACCGAATCTGTTGGGCAGTTATGGTTGGGCCTTCTTCGTTTCTACACGGAGGAATTTGATTTTAAAGAACACGTTATTAGCATCAGGAGAAAAAGTCTGCTTACAACTTTTAAGAAACAGTGGACCTCAAAATACATTGTTATTGAAGGTACGAATACAATTAAACTTGAAGTTGAATAGATGATAGAGCTTGAACTATAAGGACATTGTTCTTCCTCCTTGCAAAGCTCTTCCAGCTGCTTGGGGTGTGCAGTGCCCCAGTCTCATTGTCCATACCAGGCCAACTTGTCTCTTTCCAGCCTAAAGATTTGTTTTTAAATGACTGAAGCCATTTCACCGTGACAAATTTTTTTACTATTGTTGGACACATAACATACTGAAGAATAAGGCAGCAGTAGTGATAAGGCAGCTTCAAGAAAGTGAGACTTTTACAACCTTCCTGTTGGAGAGTTTGAAGAGTGCCACTAAGTGAATTTTCAAGATCTTCATTCGCTATTGATGGAGTTCACCTATAAGTAATTGTATATAAATTTTGACATTTATTTTGACCATATGGAAGCCTTTTCTTTTTCTATTTTTTTATTTTTTGAGATGGAATTTTGCTCTTGTTGCCCAGGCTGGAGTGCAGTAGTGCTATCTCAGCTCACTGCAACCTCTGCCTCCCAGGTTCAAGCAATTCTCCTGCCTCAGCCACCTGAGTAGCTGGGATTACAGGCACAGGCGCCCGCCACCACAACTAGCTAAATTTTTGTACTTCTAGTAGAGATGGGGTTTCACCATGTTGGCCAGGCTGGTCTCGAACTCCTGACCTCAGGTGATCACCCACCTCGGCCTCCCAAAGTGCTCAGATTACAGGCGTGAGCCACTGCGCCTGGCCACCTTTTCTTTTTCTGTTAAAGGTAGTGATCTGTTGGAGCCATTGATGCTAATAGTTGATTGTTTATTTCCAATTTGTGGGATTCTTATTTTGAGACAAAATGGAATTTAAATGCCTTAATTGAGAAATGACCTAAGAAATATTTTTTTAATTTTAATGAGATTTTTAAATTTTTAAATATATTTGTATCACATAAATAATATGGACTATTCTAAGTTGTGGTTTTATTATTATTTCTGCATATTGGCAGTATTAAGATACAGTGAACTTTTGTAAAATGAAATTCAGATCACCATGGGTTACAAATACAGTTTTGATTTTTTAAAATCTCGTGTGTCAAACACATAGAACTTTTGACTTACTCCTTTTCGTTATCACTGCAGTTCTTATCATCTGTCACTTATTAAGGTATTCCTTTTTTTTTTTCTTAAGACAGTTTCGCTCTGTCTTCCAGGCTGGAGTACAATGGCGCTATCTTGGCTCACTGCAACCTCCACCTCCCTGGTTCAAGTGATTCTCGTGCCTCAGCCTCCCGAGTAGCTGGGATTACAGGCATGCGCCACCACGCCTGGCTAATTTTTTTTGTATTTTTAGTAGAGACGGGGTTTTACCTTGTTGGCTAGGCTAGTTTCAAACTCCTGACCTCAGGTGATCCGCCCACTTCCGCCTCCCAAAGTGCTGAGATTACAGGTGTGAGCCACCGCACCCAGCCTATTAATTCTTTTTTAAGTTTTGAAGGTTATTATTTTTTGCCTCTAATTTTTACATTACTTTCAGACAAGCTGTTAGTAATAGGCTAAACTAAAAAAGACTTCATTCATAATCATATAACCAGCTATTTCAGAATTGAGGCATTTCAGTGGTGATAGTAGTCATTTGCTTTTGTTTTTGTGGGGGACGGAGTCTCACTGTGTTGCCCAGGCTGGAGTGTAATGGCGGGATCTCAGGTCACTGCACCCTTTGCCTCCTGGGTTCACATTCCTGGGTTCTCCTGTCATCAGCCTCCAGAGTAGCTGGGACTACAGGCACACGCCACCATGCCTGGCTGATTTTTGTATTTTTAGTAGAGACAGTGTTTCACCATGTTGGCCAGTCTGGTCTCGAACTCTTGACCTCAGTTGATTAGCCCACCTCAGCCTCCCAAAGTGCTGGGATTACAGGCGTGAGCCACAGCACCCAACCAGTAGTAGTTTCTTTAACTGCACAGTAGCTAATATTGTAGTATCTCCACTACACCAAGCAAATAACCAAAAATACACATACGCATATAAAAATCACTTGAAGAAAGAATGACCAAACTGATGAAGGTAACCTTCTCATAGCTGTGATTATTGCAGGGTTAAGCTGAAGGAAGAGTCCTATACTTTGATAAACTTAGTCTCAATCTCAATATGGTACACCTGTTACTGTTCACTAGCAGCGTAACTGGCTAGTGGAAGATGCCTCTTTTTACTTTTTTACTTCTCTTGTGTATACTATATCCATGCAGTCCTTCATTTTCTCAATAAGAGGATTCCCGAAAAAAGGTCATCGCTTTTTTCTCTTTGCCTTCTTGAATATTGTTTTAGGGATGTAAAAAATAGAAGTTAGATATCTACACATAATGTCTAAATTATGAATCATTATGGGTATGTATTATTTTAGATCACTTATAAAACAGTATTTGGATTTAGAAATAGTGCTTTTAACCCCATTTATTTCATGAGACAGTTTATTCAGACCTCTCATACATCTTTGACATTAGCACTGTTTTCATCATTCCTACCATTTTCTGGGTTATTTAACAAACAGTATTCCAAAACCCATCATATATACAGCTATCTAAGATGTTTGAGATGCAGACATAGAAGATCAAATGAGAGTCTGTATTAAGCTTTTACTGGAAATTGCATCCTGAAATCCAGGTAGCCAATGGCATGCCACTGGGACAGATGTATATTTCTGTGTGTTTTATCTTAAAAGTGTGTTTTGTAATCTCCATGATGAATTATTTTCTAAAGTGATCTTTAAGAAACTTGTTACATAGTGGGAACATTTAGTGCTAAAATGTTATAAATGTATTTATAACTTCTATATACATCCAAAACTAGTGTCATTAAGTAGTATCAGGCTAATGTGTCTTCTGCAAACAGTATTTTGTTCAAAAATAGGCAGCCGGTCGTAACATAAAGAGCTTTATAATGATTTAAATATAAAGCAGTACCCTCTATTCTGATGAACACTGTAGTGGAAAGACTTGCTTATGTTTAGGAATATGTATTGCTTAGCTTTATTACAACTTTTAAGCTCATTTAACAGGTGTCATTTAAAACTTTTTTTTGCACTTCTTTTCTGTGATGTGAATTTAAAACTTATTAATGATAAGCAAAGTAGATGATATCCTTGTCTTGTTTTATGAACTTATTGCGTGAATAGTGGCATTTTCTATTTGATTACCTTATTTGCTCTTAAATTTTTTTGCCTAGATCCCTTTGATTTGAATCATAATCTTGGAGCTGGATTATCAAGGAAAAGTAAGTTACTTCATTTGTCAATTTTATTTTTTATTTTACTTATTTATTTACTTTTATAACAGAGACAGGGTCTTGCTTTTGTTGCCCAGGTTGGTCTCAAACTCCTGGGCTCGAGCAGTCCCCCTACCCCAGCCTCCCAGAGTGCTAGAATAACAGGCCCCACCAGGCCCAGGTAGTTTGTCATTTGTAATACAATCTCTTTTCCTTTTAGCCCACCTCATTGAGTTCTTACTCTTCTTTTTAGTGACAAATTTTATAATGAAAGCTTTTATCAATGGTAGAAGAGTATTTGGTATTCCTGTCAAGGGATTTCCAAAGGACTACCCCTCAAAAATGGTAAGTGTCTGTTGGAAATACAAAAAAAAAAAAAAAAAAAAAAAAAAAAAGTGCCTAATTTGTACACATCACTTCAGTAGTAATTTAAATATTTAGAAAGTCGGTGAGTCGAGCCAAAATAAATGACTATAGTACAGAATAATTCCCAGAGCCCCCCTTTTTCTTAAACATCCCTGGGTAAAGGCCATCAGAATAGAGAGAAATAGCAAGAATTGGAGTTTGGGTGGAAAAATTATTAATTTTGCTGCTGCTGCTTTTCCTTGTAACATGGCACCAGGGAAACATGTACCAGTTCTAGAGCAACTTCGAAAACAGAAAGAAAGTAAAGCTACACTCTAACGCCTGAGGTAGCTTCCTAATAGAGAAGATGGATTTAAGGTTGTTCCATTCTTGTTCTCCTCTTTGATACCTTTTTTTTTTTCCTGGTTATCTGCGCTAGCCTTCATAGGTGCATTGCTGTTCTGCCAGCATTTGGCTGGATGCCGGCCTTGGCCAAGCCCAGTTTGTACATATCTAGAATCTAGATTTTCCAATCTGCTTGCAAAAAGTAGTAAATCTTCTGCTGGGACTAGGGGGATAACAGTGCTTCCTGTAGCAGACAGGTATCTCTTCTCATATAACTTGATACTCGAGTTTTTAAGGAACCACATTTATTGAAAACAAAGCAAAATTATGTCAAAAAAATAACTTCAGTGAGAGAAAAATAGCTAGGGACTAGATGGTCTTGTTAAGAATAATGTTATGTTTTTCTGCATTAATTTCCTTATAAAGACTTTTAAATGTTATTTTTAATTGACATATAATTTAGGGAGCACAACGTGATGATTTGATACATGTATATGGAATGATGAAATCAAGTTAATTAACATATATATATCACCTCACCACTTTTTGTGGGGAGACATTTGAGATTTACTCCTAATTATCTTGAAGTATGCACTGTTATTGACTATAGTCACCCTGCTGTGCTTATTCCTCCTGTCTATCTGAAACTGTGTACCCTTTGACCAACAACCCCCATTCCCTCTCTCCTCCCAGTGAAGACTTTTAAAATTTAGCATAAGTGTATTGTTTTATAGGCACATTCAGTGTTTGATTACATCTGTACATCTGGTTTTTGCTAGATGTTGATGTGGCTTCTACACCAGTGCTTCTGAAACTTGTTAGAACAAATCACCTGAGGATTTTGTTAAAGTGCAGATTCTGATTCAGCAAGTCTAAGATCAGGCTCAAGACTGCTTTTCCAGCGAGCTCCCTGGGGATGCTCATGTTGCTGGCCTCCCCCTTAATTTTAGTACAAAGAGGCTACAGGCTAGACCATTATCTTTCCTTTGTTCCGTTATTTTTCCTTCGGTAGCCACAACTAAGCAAAGTAGCAACACGGTTTTTTTTTTCTTTTCCTCAATATAATCTGTGTGATGCAAATCATGTTTCTCAATTCATTAGGTTTTAGCCTTTTCATTTGACGAGGAGACAAAGCCTTTGTACCTGGCCTCAACTCCCTCCCACATCCTGGGAAAACTGACTCACAGGGATGTGTAATCCGCTTCTTTAGAAGTGTGATTAAACCTTTTAGGGTTATGGCTCATGAGCGCTCTGCATGACTAAAAGGAATAAACAAAAATGGATTTAGTTAAAACTATCCTGAGTTAGACCTTGATGGTTTTAGATTTTGTTTGGAATTAAGCAGTATAAATAATATTTATTAAAAGTAATGTTATATCAACATTGAATTGTAAGATGACTGTTTAATATCTGGTTAGTTTTGTGTTCCGATCTCACATGAATAGTTCAGACTTTTATATATTTATGTTCTTCTAGGAATACTTTTTTGATCCAGATGTGTTAACTGAAGGAGAGCTGGCCCCAAATGATAGATGTTGTCGAATTTGTGGGAAAATCGGACACTTTATGAAAGACTGTCCTATGAGGAGAAAGTAAGTAAATGTTCAAAAGGGGTGGTTGTGTTTTATTTTCTTAAATGTCCCAATTTTAAATGAGGTACTATTATAACAAAGAAAATACACTTGTGTGAAATCCAGCAGTTTTCAGATACATTTAAGTTTTTTATTTTATTTTTTAATGAAATGAAGTGATTTAAAACATGACTTTAGGCCAGGTGCGGTGGTTCACGCCTGTAATCCCAGCACTTTGGGAGGCCGAGGCGAGTGGATCACCTGAGGTCAGGAGTTCAAGACCAGCCTTGCCAACATGGCGAAAAGAGGAAACAAAAATTCTTCCTTTTTACAGTAGTGAGAAGTTCAGAATCATTTCAGTCAGTGAACAAAGGAGCTCCTTCAGGAGCTCAGTGATGTTTCTAATGTACAGTACCTGTTCAGCACGTTGGGATTTATATTCACAAACAGTTCACTGGATTTTAACACTCTTTGTTTGTATTCCACTTAACCCTTAATAATTGTTGTAAGTAAGCCACGCAGTTTAGTCACCATGCTTTCTTCTGGTGGCGTTTATGGGGAGGCAAGAGAAACATGTTTTTGCTTGCTTGCCTGGGACACGTTGTTTTGGTGGTGTTTTTAACTGTACAGTAATGGTGTAGTGGTAACAGTAATGGTGTTTTAACTGTACAGTAATGGTGTAGTGGTAACAGTAATGGTGTTTTAACTGTACAGTAATGGTGTTTTAACTGCACAGCAAA
>NW_016820792.1:1498580-1513708 GCF_001698545.2 Rhinopithecus bieti | reverse complement strand
TGGTAACAGTAATGGTGTTTTAACTGTACAGTAATGGTGTTTTAACTGTACAGTAATGGTGTAGTGGTGGTGTTTTAACTGTACAGTAATGATGTTTTTAACTGTATAGTAATGGTGTAGTGGTGGTGTTTTTAACTGTACAGTAATATTTTGAAACGTGGTGCTCAAATTAGGTTACCATCTGGAATTTGAGAAGCCTTTTTTTTCAGTCCTTTTTTTCATTACTCAAAAATCAGTGATTATTAGGACAAGGGAGAAATGATTTTGACATTTTGAGAACATAAATCTTATAACCATTGTTCCTTTGTGAATTTAAGCCTTCACATCTAAAATTTCCAGTGCCTAGTAAAGAAAGAATGCTAATGTGCCAGAAAGGCCATTCAAGAAATCACTCCGAGTATGATTTGCCTTTCATTACATCAGTGTCAAAGTAGGCATTCAGCCACGGAGTGCCACTCACTGCAGTTACTGGTTTCACAGCAGTAGAGCAGCTTTGAAAATGAAAAAGAAAAACTGCACCCTTAATCCCTGAGGAGACATCTTAATAGAGAAGATGGATTTTCATTTAGGTTCTTGCTTTTCCTTTTAAACTTTCTATTCCTGGTTATCTCATAAATCTAGAATTGCCTTAATATTTTGGGAATTGCCTTAATATTTTGTCAGGCTTCTGTTTAGATTTTTGCTACTAATATGATGTCTTCTACAGAGTGAGACGGCGGCGAGATCAGGAAGATGCCCTGAACCAAAGATACCCTGAGAACAAGGAGAAAAGAAGCAAAGAGGACAAAGAAATTCACAACAAATACACAGAAAGGGAGGTGTCAACAAAAGAAGATAAGCCCATACAGTGCACACCTCAGAAAGCCAAGCCAGTGCGGGCAGCTGCTGACCTGGGGAGGGAGAAGATCCTCAGACCACCAGTGGAAAAATGGAAGAGACAGGATGACAAAGACTTAAGAGAAAAACGTTGTTTTATTTGTGGAAGAGAAGGGCACATTAAAAAGGAATGCCCACAGTTTAAAGGCTCTTCAGGTATGGACACCTATCATACCTTGATGTTTGCTCTAACATCTCAAGGGAAATCTCCTTTTTAGAGCTCTTTACTATTTTAGTTATCTTCTTTATCAATATATTTACTCAAAAAAGATCTTGTTTTCAAGAAAGTAAAATCCCTTCCCCCTCCTTTAATGTTGATCCTCCATATATCTTATTCCTGGCTTTATTTAGAGTCTTACAAGAGTCATTTGGTGAACTTTTCTAAGATTATCAGTGAGGTGAAAGTGCAGTCATCTCTGGTACCTGCAAATGTAACCTCAGTGACCAGAAAAGAAGCTGCAACTTGAGCTTTGCTACTTGGTATATGTACTTGTGAAATCAAATCACGGGGGTGGCGGTAGCTAGAGTTATCTCAGGACACCATGCTCTGTGCGCAGGTGAGCCACACACAGGCACCTGCATAGAAAAGGGAACAGAAAGAAATAGGCTGCATAGTTAGCAGTGGGTATATCTGCAGAGGGGAATTATGGAAGATTTCTTTCTGTAGATTTTGTTATTTTGATTTTCTACAAGTGAGCATGATTATTCTTATGATGAAGAAAATATCTATTAGCCATCATTAGTACAACACCATCCCCAAATCTGGCCGCTTTGAGTTGTTAAATACAAATTGGCCATTTTTGCTAAATGGGTGAAATGTCTATTGTGGGCACCTTTTAAGCAGACTACTAACTATAAGGGTACCTTGTGTGTGTATAATAAGTAATGATTTACAAAACAATTTACCTTCTCACTTCCCAGAACTGTGCAAGTGATGAAATTTGATGAGCTTAGAAAAGAAATCTTGGGAAGTAATTTTTTTCTATTTAAGTAGTCAATCCTGTCGCTATCCTCGGTTGTATATATATGTTTGTGGACACCATAAACTGTCAGCTGCTTTACAGTTTCCTTAAAATACTCCATGTGTATAGTTCTTGGAACGAGAATACCTCTCTTCTATTTTATTTTATCATATTCAGCAATATAGTGTATCTTTTTTTGAGACAGGAGATTTTTAGATCATACCCTTTCTTTTTTAAAGGAGCTTTATATGAAAATAAAATATTTAAAATTTTTTATCTATTATTTTAGAGTAGGGTTTAAATGTTTATGAAAGATCCAGCTTTAGCTGCTCACATGGGACATATACCAGAATAAAGTGATTTTCTTGTCTTGTTTTAAGAGGAAAATGTATTTAAAAGAAATTACAATAATAGTTGCTAATGTTCATTGAGCATTCATGATGAGTTAGGCAGTATTTTAAGTACATTACATGGATAATTTTTACAACAGCTTCATTAAATGCATTAATATCTGCAGTTTTATGGGTAAGGAAACTGTAAATAGTATAGATAAGTTTTAAATAGTATTCCCAGAATTATTCCCAAAATTACTGGAAGCCTGTGTTGATTACTCATGACTGAAACATTATTACAGTCTTCCTCTTTGGTACAACGAAGTGGAGAATTTGCCCCAGCTTTGATGAATTTCTGTTTTCTTGCTAGCAGCAAGTTTTAAGTTGTTTACTAGGGAAGCTCTCACAACAGTTAGAACAGTGAATTTGGCAGCCTATGGGGGACAGCAGCAACTCAAAAAGAGGGGGGAGTCTGGGTGGCAGGGGGATTATCAAGCATAAGGAAGAGCACTTATCTGGAAATGTGGTCCCTTTCGATTGCAGTCCTGACACATTGAAGTTAGTAGTCATATTTTAAACGTGAAATGACAGTGGAGGCATGGAGATAGATACAGGGAATTTCCCTTGGTGGCAGTTAAAAAATAATTAGTTGCTTCTTCCTGTCTAAAACTTACGCTGCTCTCTCTTGTTTCTTCAGATATATTGCTCCTTTGTCCACACAATATACTGAGTGGAGCTTCTGTCACACCAACAGACAGTCTCTCTGAAAATCTGAAAACAGGGCTACTGCTTTCAGTGTAAAGTAGGGACAAAAAGTGCTAATTTCTTTTTTAGGAATGTCTAAATCAGATTGTATGTTTGGATCCCCCTCACCTGTACCATTGAAACCAATTGGTCCATTTGTTCAGGTAAACTGAGAAGGAGGTGTGTCTGTCATCTGTTCACTCAGGAGATGCTCCCTGAATGCTCTCAGCTCTGTGCCAGGTCCTTGGCGCCATGCTGGCAGCCCGGGCCCTCCTTCCTGTGGCTGACCTGCAGCATTCTTTCTGTCTGTGCCGCGTGGGTGTGGTGCGTGGTGAGGCTTGCTGGGCACCGGATGGCAGGGCCGCGTTTCAGAACTCCTGCATACGGTCTCGCTTTTCAGTTAACTTGCAAAATTCTGCCACCCACATGCCTTATTTCAGCTCTCCTTGGATGTGGTTTCGGTTTTAAGGCTGTTTCAGATGCTCTTCCTTTCCATTTTGTAAACCAGTCTATTTCATTTTTTAGGCAGTGCTTTTACATGAAGACAAAAAGAAACAAAAAACAACAATATTTTTGAGTCCCCAGTCAGGTATGTGGGTTTTAAAAGAAACAAACGTGTGTTATTTTATTTAGTGCGTACTTGACCACATGCCTTTTGAGATTCTTTCTCTGAATACATGCTTTTAACAGGGATTGGACATCAGAATGGCTTGGGGGAACTTTAAACATACGGTTGCCCATCCTCTACCTTTATTTCCTAAAGCCCATTCTTCAGTGGGTAAGCATGGGCCTGTGTGTTTTGTAAATTCCAAGTGGTGTTTATACCACCCACGAGTGGCAACCAGAGTCTTCAATTATTTGTTCCAGTCCCATGCTTTTTGTTGCTGCTGTCTTGCCTGCAGTGTTTTCTCCTCCTGGAGAGTATTTGCCGCACACAAAGTAAAGAAAAAAAATAAGCTTAGCCTGAACTCCACTGTTACCTCTCAGCTACTTCATTTATTCATTCTTTCAACAAATAGTTATCCAGCCGCTCCCTCCCTTTCTAAGTTCGGGACACCGGCCTCAACACTGAAGATACGGCGGTGAATAAGCAAAGCCCCTTCTCTCATTTACTCTGCATCCTTCTCAGAAGAGGGTAGACAATAAAGAGATACAGAGATAATATGTCATGTGGTGGCAAATGCTAGGAAGAAATAACAAAACAAGGAAAGGGAAAGAGAGTGGTTGGCTAAGGAGGCGGCCTCTCTGGTAAAGTAACATTTAAGCAAAGAATCAAATGAAACAAAGGGGCCAGTCCGGGGAAATTGGTGTTAGACTGGCAAACTCAGAGATGGAAACAGGTGTCGTCCTACAGCATCACTGAGGCAGTGTGGCAGGAGTGGAACAGGATTGGAAACTTGAGACAGAGAAGAAATTTGAAAAAAAAAAAAACAGAGTGGAGCAGGCAGGAGGGTGAGTGAGTGGTGGAGGTGGAGGTAAAGTCAGAGGGTGGATAGATCTGGATTATGAAGCACCTTCAGCAGTGGTAGTGACTGTTTTTGTTGGTTTTTTTGCCCCTTTAAGTGAAATGAGAGAGTATTTTCGGGTTTTGAGCCAAGGAGTGATATTATCTGAATCCTGTTTTAAAAGGCTCATTATGGCTGCTGTGTGGAGGCAGGGTAGCTACTTAGAAACCAACCCACCTCAGCCTCCCCATTTATAGAGATGGGGTCTCACTATGTTGCCCAGACTGGTCTTGAACTCCTGGCCTCATGTGATCCTCCCACCTTGGCCTCCGAAAATACCAAAATGATAGATATGAGCCACCACATCTGGCCATAAGCTTCAGCCTTGAGCAGACACTTTCTAAACACTTTATTTAGGAAAAAAAAAACTAATTCTTGCATAGCCACGGTGTTCATTTTGCTGAGAATAATGTAGCATAGTGTTGACAATTATGTGGGTGTAATTTCTAGCTTTGTGATTCTGAGAGACTGCCTTATCCTCCATATGCCTCAGTTTCCTCATGTGTAAAAAGGGGTTAATAATAATACCTGACAGGGATGTTGAGAAATCCATGTAAAAGTACTTAGAACAGTGCCTGCATGTAGTGAGAGCGGAGAAAAGGTTCGTGGTGGTGATTGCATTGATGTTATTATTCCTTCAGGGTATCACCAAGTCTTCCAGTGCCAGCATTGTTCAATTGAGAGAGAAATATAGATGCTAGGCATATACCTAGAAATGGCATTGACAATAAGTTATGATTTCTGTAATTATCTTCTGAGTAAAAAACCTGCATATTTATAAATCTTTTGAGCAACTGAAAAAAAGTATTAACTTAAATTTACTACAGGAAAAATGTATTGCAATAATTATGTTACTTATACCAGAAAAAATTACGTTACTTTATACCAGACAAAAGAAAACATTTATAGGTGGTTAAAATCTATCCTATCCAATAAATTGGACTCTTCCAAGTAAGTGTATGACAGATGATATAACTGTTTAGTTTATCCGTGATATGTGTATTCAAATTATTTATGTTGTTATAAATGTGAACTGTATCTCACCTGTAAGTAGTGTTAATTTCCCCACAGCTCTTCCTTTCTGTAGTACTAAGTATGTCTTTGGGCCACTGGTAGTTTCTCAAGAGAGCATGTTGATACGGACAGCCCCCCTACTCCCATATATGGTGTATTGACCTTAGGCAAGAGATGTGGTTTCTCTGAGCTCCAGATGTGTCATCTATAAAATTGGTGTTAACACCGTTTATCTCATAGGGTGCTAAGAAGATTAAGTACCACCCAGAGCAGGCACTCAGTCAAGTTCTCTTTCCTCTCGTGATACCTACCCCCATCCTTTCCTCTAGTTCTTTCCTCCCAAAGGAGATCATAGTAGATAGAAAATCCTGTGAATGTCCTTGCTCTTTGTTGTTACCTCCCTCCGCCCCATCCCCCCACACACAATGCCTTAGATATGCAGTAGGTTTTATTGATTAGAGGTGAACTTATTTGGAAGGAATAAAAAGACAAAGCAGGAGAATGGTCAAGAACATGAGTTTTAGAGTGAGACACTTGCGTTTTGAAATCCAGCCCAACCATTTACTAGTTGTATGACCTCTGTCAAGTTATGCAACCTCTGTGTGCCTCAGTTTCCTTTTTGGTCAATTGGTGCTAACACCTCCAGGACAATTGTAAGGATTACCTTCATGTAGATAAAGCACTTAACACAGCATCGACACATCTCATCACTCAATAAATTATCACTGCCCTTTGTTACTGTGGTTAGCAAACACTTGCTGTAATTTATCTCTTCTAACTTGGAGGACAAATAAATAATGGAAATTTTTAACAAAAGTATGTAGAGATTGTGGTACCACAGCGATAAACTGATTTTTATGCTTAAGTTAATTACTCTGGTTTGTGTATGACAGTTTATTCAGTATGAGAATCTCAGAAAACTAATGTTCTTTTTTATTCCTTAATCTTCCTACCCTTTTTTTGGTAAAAAAAATTCCCAAAAAAAAAAAAAAAAACTACCTCTGTCTTTTTATTTATTCCATTTTAATCTCATGGCTTGGAATCTGAGAAATTGGAGTTGCTGGAAGAGATTGGTGGATGTCTTTTTGCTGTCATGGTGATGTATTCTTTTACAGCGTTTATCATTGACCAGAATTTTAAAGCCTGCTTATTTTAAAAAACAAAAACCAGTGATCTTTATGAAAATAAGTTTAAAATAATAGAAATACTTTTTAAAATAGTGTGGGGAGAGCTCATTGTCAGTGAATATAGATCATTATGTTGATACCCTTTTTTGGATATTCTAGTGTATTAATATACCATTGTTTATTTAATCATGTCTTATTAATGGACTGGCTGTTTTCACATATTTGATATATCATGTGTCTTCACAGCTTGTGCTTGCATATTCTTTCCCACAATATTGGAAATCCACATATTTCCTTGTACATTTTTAAAGTTGATATCTAAATCTTTCATTGTAGTTGCAAAGCATGTAATTTCTTGGGGGAGGGGGTCTGTAAATATTGACATTTTAAAATAAAACTTTTAAATCAGCCTTAAATGTATCAAATGAAGTATAAATATTATTGCCTTTTCATACCCACCATCATTTATATACAGCTCAGCTCTTCTTTAACAGGCAAAAATTATATATCATTTTCCTTTCCTCCTTGAATTCCTTTGTTGTACTTCTACAGAATTTCAGCATAAGATGATATATTTTGTTTGTTTGAACTTCTCCCTGAGATGATATATTTTTATTACACATTTTCAGATATTTTATTGAGTAGCTTATCATGCTTATCTGCAACAAAACTGACAGAGGCGACAAGCTAGACCCTGTCTATTTTCTATAAATTTTAAGCTTTTATTAAATCTCAAAGGATGAAAATGTCTTCTACATTGAGTTTTCACAATTAATAGAATATATAATTGATCAAAACAAATGTTACAAATTGTAATTAAAAATTACTTTTTATGTTTACTTACTGAAAACGACTTTTATTTGTAAGAAAGGTGAGATTTTTTCCCTATACATTCATGTATCTTTGGGTCAATATTATTCACTGCATGAATGAAGCTGTTCCTTTTCTCTCCCTAATTGTTTTGTTTTTATAGTTGATAAAAATGGAAAAACCCCAATTTTTTTTTTTTTTTTTTGAGGCGGAGTCTCGCTCTGTCGCCCGGGCTGGAGTGCTGTGGCCGGATCTCAGCTCACTGCAAGCTCCGCCTCCCAGGTTCACGCCATTCTCCTGCCTCAGCCTCCCAAGTAGCTGGGACTACAGGCGCCCACCACCTCGCCCTGCTAGTTTTTTGTATTTTTTTTTTAGTAGAGACGGGGTTTCACCGTGTTAACCAGGATGGTCTCGATCTCCTGACCTCGTGATCTGCCCGTCTCGGCCTCCCAAAGTGCTGGGATTACAGGCTTGAGCCACCGCGCCCGGCCCCCAGTATTCTTTATGATGGCAAATTAAAAATAATAGAAATACTTTAAGAGTTTGGGAATAGAAGATACATTACAATAGTGCCACTCAATTATTTTGATTCCTTCTTAATTACATGACCAAAAATCACAGTGATGTCTCATCAAAAATTGTTTGTAATGATCATCCACTATCAGTGTAATTTTATGAAAGCTAAAAATTTGGATTTTAATTAGAGGCATTTACATTTACCACAGATACCAGCATTTTGTTTGCTTCTCCTCTTCTCTGGTTTTTTTTTTTTTCTGCCTCGTGGCAATACACCACAGTAAGATTTGGCTGGTTAGGAGATACGCCTTTCTTTTGTAAAGTAGGTGAATAATTGTGAAAGGGGAGTTAGAAAGGATAGGTAGAGTGATTCCTGAAAACCAGCCTAAACCTTGACCACAAAGGCATTCACAGGCATATAATTTTTAAGAAAGAGTATATATGGAAGTTGAAGAGCTGGAAATTGACTCTCTCAAAACTATCCTTGTGGCCGGGCGCCATGGCTCACGCCTGTAATCCTAGCGCTTTGGGATGCCAAGGCGGGCAGATCACCTGAGGTTGAGAATTCAAGACCAGCCTGGCCAACATGGTGAAACCCCATCTCTACTAAAAGTGCAAATTTAGTCAGGTGTACTGGTGTGCACCTATAATCCCACCTACTCGGGAGGCTGAGGGCAGGAGAATCACTTGAACCCAGGAGGTGGAGGCTGCAGTGAGCCGAGATCAAGCCACATGCCCTGTCAGGTAGGCTCAGGAACCCATGGACCCAGGTTGAAAGAGCACCGTTTACATAAAACACTCTAATGAATATTCACATACTTGTCTAGTGAATATTCACAATAGTCACATATTGTTATTTCATCAGGATAAATTCCCACTCATAAGAATGATAGGTTTAAAAGTATACACATTTTGACAGTGATGCCAATATTCCCAAATTGTGATTGTTGACAATCCCGGAGAGTCAGTGACATTGTTTCCCATACCCCGACTTCATTGGGATAGTCTTTTTTTCATTTTACACCTGCTTGAATTCCTATTATTACCATTGAACTTTACCTTTTTTTTTTTTTTTTTTTTACATGATTTCGTCTATCTTTCTTTATCTTTATGTCTTTGTACTTTTGTATTGGAGTATTCTTGACACGCTCTCACTGTTGCCCCGGCTGGAGGGCAGTGGCTCAATTACAACTCCCTACAGCCTTGAACTCTCAAGCGATCCTCCTACCTCAGTCTCCTGAGTAGCTGGGACCACACGCTAGTGACACCACACTCAGCTGATTGTTAAAATTGTTTTGTAGTGATGGAGTCTCACCATGTTGCCCAGGCTCGTCTTGAACTCTTGGGCTTACATGATCCTCTCTCCTCAGTTTCCAGAAGTACTGGGATTACAGGCATGAGCCACTCTACCCGGCCCAGTTTATTATTCTTTTAACCTCACTTATATGTGTTTGCCATACAGATGAATATTTGTTTTAATAGTGTGATCTAGCCAACTTTTGCATGGTTTCATATGATACCAAATTTTATAAATGTCGTGTTATTCCTCTATATTATATAAAAATTAATTCATGTGTTATTTCTAGTACTTTTGTTTTTTTACATGCAAATATTTTATATTCAGGTATAGTGAACATTTTTCAGATATAATAGATTACATGTTTAAATGCTACCGTAGTAAAACTACTAGTACTGTACTTAGCAAAGGGTGTAACATTTTGGGAAAAATAGAAACAGGGGCAAGTAGCAGTATAACAATAACTAACTTACCTTCTAGAGAATTGGCATTGTTTTTCCATTTTTTTTGTTTGTTTGTTTTTTTTCTTTTAGAAGGGTCTCACTCTGTCACCCAGGTAGGAGTGCAGTGGCACAATCACAGCTCACTGCAGCCTCGAACTCCTGGGCTCAAGTGATCCTCCCACCTCAGCCTCCCAAGTAGCTCACAGGCATGAGCCACCGTGCCATGCCTGGCTCAATCTTTTTTTTTTTAAATGAAAGATCTGTCACTGAGGTGGTGGAAGTGCCTTGAGTACCATCACCAAGATCGTTTCCTCTGTCATGTCCCTCTCAGCCCTAGAAACATCCATTATGATGAGGTTAAGTCTCCTAGTTTCCTCCCTTTTTTTTTTTTTTTTTTGAGACAAAGTATCCCTCTGTCACCTAGGCTGGAGTGTAGTGGTGTGATGTCTGCTCACTGCAACCTGCACCTCCTAGCTTCCAGTGATTCTCCTGCCTCAGCCTTCCGGGTAGCTGGGATTATAGGTGTGAGCCACTGCGCCCAGCACCTTCTGGTTCATTTTCTTGTACTCTTCCATATGTATTCCTTAACATATGTTTCTCCTTGGTGAATTTTTAAATTTAAATGGCATACCATAATATATAATAAGAATGTCCTACAAACCGGGGATGGTGATGCGGGCATGCAGTCTCGGCCACTCAGGAGGCTGAGGCAGGAGGATGGCTTGAGCCCAGGAGATCTGACACTGTAGTATGCAATGATAGCACCTGTGAGTAGTTACTGCACTGCACTCCAGATGCAACAAACTAGACCCCATCTGTTTTAAAATTTTTATATGTTGCTGTTTTTAGATTTGGGGTTTTTTCTTTGCAGTATTCCACCCTGTGAATACAAAATATTCTATGTATTTATTACCCAGTTTTAGGTTGTATTCAATATTCTGCCGTTATAAACAGTGCTATAGTGAACATCCTTGTAGAAGTCCCCTTGAGCATGTGCGAGAGATTCTTTAGGGTTTGTGTATCTACAGGTCAAATCGTTAGGTCATAGCTTGCTTATGTGCATTTTAGTTAGATTCTATCAGATTACCCTTGTATTGGCTGAAATAATTAGAACTCACACCAGCAGTGTGCGGGTCATTTCTTTATATCCTTTCAAACACTTGATTTTTTTTTTCAGAATTTTCATTTTTGCAAATATGATGGATGAGAACTACTTATGGTGTCGTTCTCATGTGTATTTGTATGACTGGTGATGCAAGGGGCCCTTTTACTTTTTTTCTTTTTTGTTTTTGAGATGGAGTTTCGCTCTTGTTGCACAGGCTGGAGTGCAATGGCGCGATCTCGGCTCACCGCAACCTCTGCCTTCTGGATTCCAGCGATTCTCCTGCCTCCTGTCTCCTGAGTAGCTGGAATTACAGACACTTACCACAACACCCGGCTAATTTTCATATTTTTAGTAGAGACAGGGTTTCACCATGTTGGCCAGGCTGGCCTCGAACTCCTGACCTCAAGTGATCTGCCCATCTCAGCCTCCCAAAGTGCTGGGATTACAGGCCCTTCTTACGTATTTATTGGCCATTTGGAGTTCCTCTTCTGTGAATTGTCTGTTCAAATCATTTGTCCATTCTCCCATTAAATTATCATTTCCTTAATAATTTTTAAAGCTTCTTCATTTATTCTGAATACTGCTCTTTTATTATTGCATAAATTTCAAGTGTCTACCTGCAGTATATCTTCTGTTTCAACTTTTTGTGTGTCTTGCCATTCCAAAGTTTTTAATTTTGAAATAATCAAATTATTAGTTTTCCTTAATTCGTTTTCATCATCGTTTGGTTCATAATTTAGGGTCATCTTTAAGAAATTCTTCTCTAACCTGAGGTCATAAAGATATCCATCTCTATTTTCTTCTGACAGCTTTAAAACTTTGTTTTTTCTATTTAGTCCTTTAATCCATCCAGAGTTTATATGTGTATAGAGTAGGAGGTAGTGATCTGAGCATTTTTCCCTCTGGTGAAAAGCCTAATCTCTTTTTTTTTTTTTTTTTTTTTTGAGATGGAGTCTTGCTCTGTCGCCCAGGCTGGAGTGCAATGGCATGATCTTGGCTTACTGCAACCTCCATTCCTGGGTTCAAGCAATTCTCCTGCCTCAGCCTCCTGAGTAGCTGGGACTACTGGTGCACCGCTGCCATGTCCAGCTAATTTTTTTTCGTATTTTAGTCGAGACGAGGTTTCACCGTGTTGCCCNCCCTGACTTAAGATGGTTAGGATTTTTCAAATTTACGATAGTACCAAAGTTCTGCATTCAGTACGCTCCTTACACACTTTTGAAGTATGGTCTTTTTTTCTTTTTCTTTGAGATGGAGTCTTGCTCTGTCGCCCAGGCTGGAGTGCAATGGCATGATCTTGGCTTACTGCAACCTCCATTCCTGGGTTCAAGCAATTCTCCTGCCTCAGCCTCCTGAGTAGCTGGGACTACTGGTGCACCGCTGCCATGTCCAGCTAATTTTTTTTCGTATTTTAGTCGAGACGAGGTTTCACCGTGTTGCCCAGGCTGGTCTCAAACTACTGAGCTCAGGTAGTCTGCCCACCTTGGCCTCCCAAAGTGCTAGGATTACAGGTGTGAGCCACCGTGCCTGGCTGAAAAACTTAATCTCAATACTTTGTGCAGTTCACAATATCGAAGATGGGTGCCTATAGACAAATAGACGCTCTGTGGCATAAATAATACAGTGGTAGAACAATAGAGTACTTCGTTTCTTCCTGACTGAAATTTCTTTCTGAATTCCCTGGCTGATATTTTTCATTGTGAGTCGATTATCTAGATGTTCTGCTTTGAAAAGTATGTGTTTAGGGAATGTTTTTATTTGCGTACTTACTATGTTTGCTATGGAAAATTTAGAAAGTATTGTTAAGTAAAATGAAGAAAATAAAACCATCTAAACTCCCTCCATTCTAGCATTAACTACTATTTAGGTTTTGGGGATAACGTTTTCCTGTCTTTTTACATTAATGTAATAATAGTTCACATTTATTAAGCATTTTCTATGTGCCAAGTACTATTCCAGTTGCTTTACATGTATTCATCTGATCTTCACAATAACTTCGAGGGGCAGGTATTACTGTCCTCATTTTACAGAGAAAGAAAATAAGGCATCAAATACATGATTGGTGGGGTGTTTTTTAGTTTTTTGAAAATACTATTTATATAGTTTTATACCTTGTTTTTTCATATTAGTTATCCTTCTGTGTATACCTAATATTCTATTATGTGCACAGTTCCTCATATTGTAAGTTTGGGACTTTTAAGTTCTTTGCATTGTTAAATTGTAAGGTTTTTATGAATATTTCTTTAGCAGAATTTCTACCCACCTCCTCCTGATCTTCTTCCTCCTAATAATTTGGTAACCAAAAATTGATAGTTTTAATTTGCATTTCATTGATTACCCCGATATTGAATTTTTTCATATACTTATGCCATTTTTTTTCCTATTTTGTATATTACCTTTTCATTACCTAGTTGTCTATTGGTGTTCATTCTTTTATCTGTTGACTTATAAGTTCATTAAATGTGGTAGTGTGCTTAGGAAACTCTTACCCTACCCCAGGATTACCTAAATACTCACTATTTCTTATGCTCTGACTTTCTTTTAGTTACATTTAATTCTGTAGTTCACTTGGAAATGGGTAGAGAAGAAGGATATGGTGTGAGGAGGGAAACTACCTTCCTTCTTTGCCTCCAAAATTACTTATTTGACATAATACAGTTACCGAATAATTCATACTTTGCCCCATTGGTTTGAAATGCAAACTTCATTACTTTGTTACATATAATCACCAAGAATTTCTCAGGTCTCTTAAGTTTTTTCATTGATCTATTTGTTCAGACTCCAGAACAAAATTTAGTAACTATTCCGTGGTATTGGTTTTAATCAGTAATCCTCATTCATGTCCTCCACCTGCAAATATAAATTTCCTTTTTTCCTTTTATATCAATAAGTTATTGCTATAATGATTACCATCCACAGCTTTGTATCTGCAGAGTAATGATCTAAGATAATTATTTCTGGTCAGATAATTCTTTGCAATCTGTTGTGTTTGGTTGCAAATGAAGATACTGAATTATACAAGGCAGAACCTTAGGTTTGTCTGGTGCTCTGTACCAGCATGGAAATAGTGAATATGTAAATGTATTAAAATGAGATCACTCTAGGAACCTGTCTGCATTCAGAAAGAATTTTGACTAAGCTTATATTCAATCAATCATCTGCATATATACTTTTTAATATCTAGTCTTACTACTTGATTCTAAACAAGTGACCAATTTTAGTATGAAGCTTTTGTGACTAATTAATAAGTAATTTTATGGCTTTTGTCATAAAATGAGGCTTGTTTCATTTATATTGGGTTTTGTTTCTTCCCCTCCTCTAGGTAGCCTTTCCAGTAAATATATGACTCAGGGAAAAGCCTCAGCGAAGAGGACCCAGCAGGAATCATGAGGGAAGGAAAATGCAGCACTCTAAATGACCACTCAGGCGTTCCTATTCACTCGGAAAATTAGGTTCATTTCACAGGACACAGCAGCGTAGATCAGGCTTCAACTTAACATTTAAGGGAAATGTCAGATTTTTTTTTAATTTAATGAAATTGTTAATGAGGAAGAATTTTTAATATAGTCTTATCCACCACCCATCCCCATAGATTTAAGGATTTTAATAGAAAGCCATGATGTATGTATTTAAGCCAGGTTAAAAGAAAAAATGTAACTATGGACCGGTATTCAATGAATACAGTTTCATGGTTTTAATTCTTTCAAAGCACATTAAAATCGTGTGCTGATAAACCCCAAGTAAATTAACCCTTTTCCGTATAAATCCATTTTTTGTTTTGAAGAGGGGAAATTATATTTATTGTTGTTTACTGAATCCTTGTGTGAAAGCATATCAAATATGTATGAACTGCTACTGCTGTACTTCCGATTTACAGACATCATTTTATTGCTATTTGTAGACGTGATAACATGAACATGAGTACCTATTTATGTGGGCCTTCAGTGGATGAGAAGTGCCACTCAGGTCTCTGGGGTCTCCCTCTCTAATTTTAAGTAAACTGACATATAACTACTATGCTTATCAAAATGAAGTAAGGAAAACAGGTAGTCCTGTTTGCCACTAAAAACATTTTCAAAGGAAAATAAAATGAAAGTACTTTTACTTTTATGATATTCAGAAATTAGGATGAAGAACTTTTAAAAAATTCCTGAAGATCAAAGAAGTGATCTCTGCCAGTCCCAAGTGTGGTTGGTGTCATTCTGGGTCTGACTGGAGCCCTCCTGGACTGTTTCTTTAATTTCAAAAGCCCTGAAGACATAGTACCTGGTCAGAACTATGCCTCGGTTTATTTATCATTTTGAAATAAAATCAAAATTTCAACCTGTAATTTTATCTACATTATTTTCTAGTGGAAGATTCCTAAATTTCCTGGGAAAAAAAAAAAAAAAAAAAAA
>NW_016820792.1:1462111-1498331 GCF_001698545.2 Rhinopithecus bieti | reverse complement strand
AAAAAAAAAAAAAAAAAAGATCAAGGAGTGAGGACATTGGGAATGACAGTAAGAGGAGTTTAACGAAAAAGAAGAAAGGATAAATACACTGCTCTAAAATAGTAGACAGAGTTCCCTTTGACTTGTACCCTTGCAGTCATTGGTGTGTGTGAACATCCAGTGTGTTCCAGGCTCTGGGAACGTGTAAATTTGTTATTATAAAAGGCACAGATGGGAGTGGGGGGGGGCGGGGAATTTGTAGGCAGGCAGGCGCAGGGGGTGCTTGCTGGGCAAACATTCCGGATGTTGGAAGATTCAGAAGACGCATATCCCTGTGCCCTTCTTTTTTAAAAAATTATTTGAAGACAGTCACAGCTAAGACAAATCATATCAAAATTAAAGACTTCAGAATTTGGAGGCCATGGTAGAAAGAATTAGTGATCATTCCCTACTCATTTTGAACGCAAACTAATGAATGACGCAACCTGGGCTGATGCTGCTCTACGTGACTGTCCTCAGCTGCCCCCCTTCTGGTTTCTTCTCTTTAACTCATGCATGAAAGTCGACTAGGCTTACAATGCTTGTCACACTTTTCTTTGAAAAGCCCATTGATGCTGTTCTGTTGTTTTCTGGCATTATAGCAGAAGACACGTCTAAGACCAGGCTAATTTTTGTTCTCTTGTAGGTTTTGTTTTTCTGCCTGGGTGCTTCTGTTTTTTTTTTTATCCCTGTAATTCAGAAAGAAAATTACCTCAGTATAGAAATACATCTATCCAGCAACTTCATGCTAGCAAAACTTCAAGTTTAATCTCTACATGACTGGCTTAATTTTTACTGTCACTCTGGTGCTTCCTGTTTCTAATAATGGATTTTCTTATTGCACTTCTAATTTTCTGGAATTTACCTCACTGACCTTCCTTTACCTCTCATTTCCTTAATTTCCTTATATTCTCTTCCTTTTCACAGGAGCCATGTTTTCTTGTATACCTTTAAGGATGTTAAAAGTTTCCTACATTTTAATCTGATCCTTATGGTAGCTTCTGCCCAAAGTACTGGGTCTTTTGTTTGATTTTCAGTTCCTCACAGTGGATCCCTGGGTCAATGAGCAGTATTTACCAGAAGGCCTGCAAAATGGATTGCCCTTGATTCTTTACTTGGATGTGGTCACAGCCCCATCTTGCTGCCCCAGCTGGGATACTGAAACATCTGCTCTTTGCTAAGTCCATTGGCCTAGCTGTCTTTCAGGTGCAGCCAGCTTATCTGTCTTCAGCTCTACAAATGCCCCATTACCAAGGTTCTCCTTGCCACCTTCTGTCAGGAACAAAAATATGAAATCTCTTTAGTATAGCAGTGGTCCAGTGGCCCCAACCTATGGTGTTTAAAACTTGCTCAGCTGGGTGCAGTGGCTCACGCCTGTAATCCCAGCACTTTTTGGGAGGCCGAGGTGGGCAGATCACTTGAGGTCAGGAGTTCAAGACCAGCCTGGCCAACATGGCAAAACCCCGTCTCTGCTAAAAATACAAAAATTAGCCGGGCTTGGTAGTGGGTGCCTGAAATCCCAGCTACTCGGGAGGCTGAGGCAGAAGAATCACTTGAACCTGGGAGGTGGAGGTTGCAGTGAGCCGAGATGGCACCACTGCACTCCAGCGTCAGTGACAGAGCAAAACTCTCTCTCAAACAACAACAACAAAAACTCCTGCTAAATGTGTGCAGGATCAGCAGTGTGCAAAAATGTTTTAAAATGTTCTTAGATAACTTCAGTGTATTTTCTTCTTGAAATATGTTTGACAAATGGCTTTTTTTTCTTTTTTCTTTCATGAGTGGAAAAGATCCTGGATACATCAATAGAGTCCAGTGTTACAGGCAAAAATATATACACACACACGTTGAAAACAGAATTTAACAAACCCTTGTAAAACTGTAAAGCCCTCAGTAGTTTTTTCTTTGGAAGCAGGCATATTTGGACAGCAGCAGTCAAGAACTTCACAGACTTTCCACTGAATGGAACTCTAGACTCAGACAAGGCCTGGCCTACCTCGTTTTCCAGCTGTGTGGCAGTCCCTTAATCTCAGGCAGTTCGGTCTCCATTCCTATAAAATGGAAACCATACTTGGCTTTCCACAGAGTTGTGATATCAAGTGAGGTCTTACCAGGAAAACACTTTTTTAAATGTCTAGAACTATGAAACTAATGCCTGAAGTGCAGAGTGAGACAGTTCACTATTGTAAGTTCTGTCACATATTAGTGGAAATCTAAAAGTGGTTACAGCTTGTAACTCCTTTGACACTTACCACACCCACCTCATTTTGACACCACAGGACAGCTGCTGTTCTGAGATAAGCTCACATACTGCTTAAATAATCGTGAAATTTATTCTAACAGCTTATTTCAGGGACTTGTGCCAATTTCAAGTGATATTAGAAACTAACCAGTAGATCATGTGACTGAATGCTTATGTGCAAAACAACTAACCAAGTTAAAAACTGAATAGTAGGGTTTTTCTTTTTTGTTTGTTTTTGTTAAATAGTGGGTATTAAATAGAGGAAAGAAGTCTGTTAAACATACACAGGATCCTGAATCAGAAAATTGAGGACTAGATTTTTTCAATAGTGTCTAATGCTCTCTACTAAAATCCTTGAGTTTCAGCATCTGTAAAACTGCCATGCCTGTGCTTCTGCCCTGTTCAGCTCAAAGCTGTGAGGCTAGTATGAGATAACATAATATGCTCATGGGGATTTCTGAATCTTGTAAAGTGCTGCGCAACTGTGTAATGTGTCAATAATTGAAAAAAAAAAAAAGACATGACATCTTTTATTTTTATTAAATTTTATTTTTAGGGCTGCTTTAGGTTCACAGCAAAGGTAAGCAGAAAGAAGTGAGCTGCATGTATCCCTTGTTTCCACACGTGTCCCACTGTCACTCTGCACCCCACTACACTTGTTACCATCTTAAACCTACATGGACACATCATTAGCTCTCAGTGCCCATAGTTTACCTTAGGGTTCGCTCTTGGTGGTGCACATTGTGTGGATTTTGACAAGTGCATAATGATATCTTATCTACCATTATAGTAGTTTCACAATACATGGCATCTTTAAATACTCATTAACAATTACCATTTGAGTGAGGCTGTGTGCCTTGTACCCCTCTAAGGACTTCTGTCATTTAATCTTCACAATATCTGTAGGAGGGAGGATATGAGATCCCAAACCCCCAGGGAGTCAAAGATGAAGGCCAAGAAACAAACCCACCACACTACCACCTCTCTAAGCCCCTCCCTCCCTTCCTTCCTCCCTCCCATCCTGTTTATAGTTTCTTTGAAGACACAATCTCGCTCTGTCACCCAGGCTGGGGTGCAGTGGCACGATCTCGGCCCACTGCAACCTCCGCCTCCCAGGTAGCTGGGATTACAGGTGCCCGCAACCACGCAAGGCTAATTTTTGTATTTTTAGTAGAGACGGGGTTTGACCGTGTTGGCCAGGCTGGTCTCGAACTCCTGATCTCAAGTAATCTGCCCGTCTCAGTCTCCCAAAGTGCTGGGATTACATGTGTGAGCCACCGTGCCTGGCCCCCAGTTTCGTTTCGTTTCTTTTTTCCTTTTCTTTTTTCTCTCCTTCCTTCCTGCCTTCTCTCTCTCTTTCTCTCTTCCTTCCTTCCTTTTCTTTCTTTTCTCTCTCTCTCTCTTTCTTTCTTGAGATAGAGTCTCACTCCGTTGCCCAGGATGGAGTGCAGTGGCACGATCTCAGCTCACTGCAACCTCCGCCTCCCAGGTTCAAGCGATTCTCCTGCCTCAGCCTCCTGAGTAGCTGGGATGACAGGTGTACACAACCACACCCGGCTAATTTTTGTATTTTTAGCAGAGATGGGGTCTCACCATGTTGGCCACCCTGGTCTCGAACTCCTGACCTCAGGTGATCTGCCCGCCTCGGCCTCACAAAGTGTTGGGATTACAGGCGTGAGCCACGCGCCCGGCCCCCAGTTTCTTTATGTGCAGATAAGGCTTAGGGAAAAAAAAAAGAAAAGCATCCTCTTACTGTCAATGCGATTGCATTTCTGTAGCAGGAAGTCAGAAGTACTTGATGGAATTTTGAACTCTCCTTTCGGAACCTGCAGGAGATCAAAGATAAACTGGGCTTTAAAAAATGTTTCACTTATTAGTTCTTTCCACATCCAAACACTGCGAATCTGTCCTCCCCAGGACTGCTCCATAGACCCCCTCCTGCCTTTTTCCCTTCACTTCTAGCACTTCAATGACAAATGCCACCTGCCTTGATGTCCTCCTCTTTTCATCTGCTAACCCTGTCCTGCCAGGATCTCATTCTTCCCTGGCCCTTTACCTGGCTTCCTGTGTATGCCCGGGTACCGCGCCTGTGCACAGTGTCTGGTGCTCAGGAATATTGCATCAAAGCAGAATTAAGCCCCTGAGCAGCCAGGACAAGGTCTGAAAACACGTGTTAAATCCAGTAATTGTTGCTCGCTATAAATGTGACTATTCACAGTGCTGTCCAGTCACATCTTCAAGTAAGGTTGGGTTCCCAGTTCAGCACCAGAATGAAAACTGCATTAGTCACCACCCTTCAGCATCCCCAGCAGTACAGCACGCTGGGGAAAAGGGTGAGGGGTGGAGATTTATTATACAGTTCTGCGGTAACGCCCTGCTCTTAAGAACTGCCTAGCTGGACCACAAAAGAAGAATGAAAATGGATGTAGATGTCTGGCATCGGAACGATCACTCTGCATTTGAGAGCATAAGCTCCCCGTGCAGGGTTGACATGCGTCCTTAAGCGTCACCGCCTATGATGATGTTTGTCACGGTGAGTATTTAAGCAGGGGGTGACGCTGCACTTTGCCCGGGGGCAGGTGGCGAAGCTACGCGCATCCGGGGTCAGCTCATCCGAGGTAAATGCTCCCGCCCTCCCTCCCGCCAGCTCCCCGACGTCGCACCGACTCCGTCCCCGGCGGTGACGACATTCCTCCCGGGTCCTGCGCCCCGCAGCGTGATAACCCCACGGCAGGCGACCGCGCGCAATCCAGCTGGTAGCACCCCGGCGTTGAGCGGCAAAACCCCGCCCCGAGCGGCTTGCCCCGCCCCCTGCCCGTCACTCACTCAACCCACCCAATAGTGGCGGTGGGGGCGGGGCTAGGCCTGAGGGAGCCGTGCGCCGAAGCTTGTGGCGTCAATGCGCCCGCCGTGTCCATGGAGAGAGGCTGAGGTGGCCGATCTCCGGCCCGAGGCACCGGGGCGCCGGGACGGCGAAGATGTCGGCTTCCTTAGTCCGGGCAACTGTCCGGGCTGTGAGCAAGAGGAAGCTGCAGCCCACCCGGGCAGCCCTCACCCTGGTGAGTGCTCGCGGTGCGCGGTGGGGCCCGTGACATTGCCCGTGTCCGCCCCGTGCAAGGGGAGGTCACTGCGGTCGGGAGCAGGGCCGCAGGGGCGCGGACACGTCAGACCTCGGGGCTGCCCCGACCTGCAGCACAGCCTCGCCGCCCCTTCCCCTTCGGCCCCTCTTTGCAACGATAAACAAGTCCCGGGCGGGGCTGCTCCCTGGTCCCCGGAAACTACGTTTCCCGGCAGGCCGCGCGGCAACCGCGTGCGGGCCGGAGGGGAGCCCGGGGCTGGGCGTCCCCGGGGGCCGATCGCTTCCACGCTCCAGTGGGCCTTCGCTGTTCGGCCCCTCCGGTTGACCAGAGGCTGAACGTGCCCGGTGCCGGGGGTGCCCGATGGTGGCCCAGAGTCCTATCCTGGAGGTGCGTGGGGTGGGGAGGGACGAGGTTTGCCGAAGGACCGCTGTGTCAGGGCGACAGCGTTCGCAGAGGGCGAGCACAGCGGCAACAAAGCCCCCTGCTGCTGCCGAGGTCACGGCCGCGCCGCGCAAAGCGTTACTTACCGGTGTCCTGGGTGTTTGAGGCCTTTGAAACTCCCTCTGTGCCTCCAGCAAGCCTAGGCTCTTAGGACAAAAGATGATTTCCCGGAGTGAGTTTAAAGCGTTTTCTGGGTGAAAGGTCAAACACTCAGGGCACCAGAGTACAGCCATTGATTACTTAGAGGATTCAGTGAGCTCGGTGTTCCAGCCGCACCGTGCAGTTTTTTAGTGGAAGGAAAATCCAATAACATAAAATTAGCCCCTTTAAAGGGTTCGGTGCCATTTAAGACATTCACAGTGTCGTGCAACCATCACTTCTATCTAGTTCCAAAATATTTTCACCCCAAAAGAAAAACTTATGATCACGTTCCTACATACACTCCCCTCTTAGTTAAGGAGACGACTTCATGCAACCATTGACTTAGAGACTGGAAAAAAAGCGATTTAAATTGATTCATGGATTCTTTTGCATGTAATGCCAAAAGGGCCTATTACCAGAAAATAAGTTTGTAGCAAAGTAGAAGAAAATTGTGATCAAGTGAGAGAATTTATTTTTATAATCAATTTTTTAGGCCTTTGATGTTACTCTGATTATATATGGTACTACTAGTGTACTGATTACATATCATTCTATATTACCTCTTTTCTGTAGGAGCAAGCAAATTTTCATACACCATGGGATGTAGAATTAAACAAGGTTTTAAGAACTAGAGGGCACAACTCCATTCTTTGTGTCTCTTTCAATCTCAGTAAGAGTTATTCAGAATTCTTCTACTGGTAATGGTAGATCCGGGAAGAGCCAGAAGGTTCAGGAACAGTTTTTGCCTTCTATTTTTTGCTTTTTAGCAACCCTATTAACTGATTTTTTTTTTTTTTTTTTTTTTTTTTTTTTTTTTTTTTTGGAGACAGGGTCTCACTTTGTCTCCCAGGCTGTAGTTCAGTGGTGCAATCCTGGCACACTACAGCCTCAACCTCCTGGGTCCAAGCGATCCTCCCACCTCAGGCTCCCAAGTCTCTGGGACCACCGCTGTGCACCATCATGCATGCACCTAGGGTCTCCCTGAGTTGGCCAGGCTGGTCTCAAACTCCTGGGCTCAAGCAGTCCACCAGCTCAGGCTCCCAGTGTGCAGGGATTACAGGTGTGAGCCACCATGCCTGGCCCTGATGTCTTTCTCCATCACCATTTGACATGTTACCTTTTCCTTCAGAATTTCTTTTTTTTTTGTTTTGTTTTGTTTTTTTGAGACGGTGTCTCGCTAGGTCCCCGGGCTGGAGTGCCGTGGTGTGATCTGGGCTCACTGCAACCTCCACCTCCTGAGTTCAAGCAACTCTGCCTCAGCCTCCCGAGTAGCTGGGATTACAGACGTCCACCACCATGCCTGGCTTATTTATTTATTTATTTATTTATTTATTTATTTTGTATTTTTAGTAGAGATGGGGTTTCACCATCCTGACCAGGCTGGTGTTGGACTTCTGACCTCGTGATCCACCCACCTCAACCTCCCAAAGTGCTGGGATCACAGGCATGAGCCACGGTGCCCGGCCCTTCCTTCAGGACTTCTGAGTCAGTCCCTTCCTCTCCATTCCTAGTCATTTAGAAAGATCTGCTGTGTTTCAGGACAAATGAATGAGTTATACAGTTCCCAGCCTACAGGGACACAGTCGCAGGCCAAGCCTTTGCCACCTCTTTGGTCTCTCTCCACACTTGCTCCCCTCTGCTTCAGTACATGTTATCATAGCAGTTCTCAGTTCACAGGGTTGCCGTGTTGCCTGACTCAGCTGTTCTGGTTAACTTGCAGGAGTCTACTGTCTGAACTCTGTCGTCCTACTTACAGTACGGCTGACTTGAGAAGCTCTTTTCTCTGTGGTCTTAGAAGCTGTACCAGAGAGAAGGCACATCAGTGCTGTTTTCCGCACAGTCTGTGTTGGTGGGCTTGCAGTCATTTTAGTTCCAGCATTCGTGCCCTAGTCAGGACACTATGACATGTATTGCTCTTTGTGCATAGTTTAACATCAGCATGTATCATCAAGTGCAAAAATATTGATGCAGTCAAAGGCCTAATGAGTGGAGACAGATAAGAGCAAACAAAAGTATACGTAATTTAGTAAAACTGATCGGAAGAGATAAATGTTACTTGGGTCTAATAAGTGGAGACAGATAAGAACAAACAAAAGTATACCTAATTCAGTAAAACTGATCAGAAGGGATACATGTTACCTGGATATATAAATTTTTATATTAGTAATTTGACATGTTGCAACATTTGAAAAGTGCTGTGTCTGTGGATTCTACCAGATGTCAGCAAAAGGCTAGGAAAAGTAATTGATAATATAACACAGTTCAGTGCTGTCAGTATCAGATTATCTACATCTTCCCTATTTGCCTACATATCTAGAAATTGACAAGTGGAATTGAACTTGCAGGAGCCAGATGTGATTAAAGAATTGAAGAGTAAATGCTGCCCTGCTTGCAGACAGATTTATTTCCATCATTGTACAAGTCAGAGCAACCCTAATTTGTAGGTTTGGGGTGGGTCACAGCTGTGCATTAAAACTCAACCAAGTTCTGTGAGAGAATGATGATGCTGTGAGAGAATGATGATGCACAGCCACGATCATTCTTGATGAATTCATTGTGTACAGAAGGTGCCTTAGGGCTTCACTTTCTATTGGAGTCCAGTTGAGAAGCTAGGAAATGCTTAATGCTCAGTAAGGAAGTGTGTGTTAGTTCACTGAACTAGAACCAGGAGTCCTTTTGAACAGTGACCAAGCACTAAGATTTCTGTCCGAAGGCAATTTGGGAAATACTACACAAGAAGCACTGGAAGTAGCCTAGCAATCTAACAGTGAAAGAATGGTTAAGTACATGAGAATAGATCTTGTTGGTGAAGGATGTAGTCTCTGTAAATTATGATTTTTTTAAGTTTTAGAGTGAAGGGGTGGCCTGCCCCTCCACACTTGTGGGTGTTTCTCGTTAGGTGGAAACGAAAGACTTGAGAAAAGGAATAAAACAGAGACAAAGTGTAGAGAAAGAAAAGCGGGGCCCAGGGGACCGACGCTCAGCTTACAGAGGACCCACGCCGCCACCGGCCTCTGAGTTCCCTTAGTATTTATTGAGAATTATCTTAGTCATTAAAAGGATAAGGGAGTGGCTGGACAATAGGATTATTGTAGGGAGGAAATCGGCAGTAAGACATATGAAAAAATCCTTGTAATATGACTAAGTTTAAAGGAAAATGCTGTGCCACATCTCCATAAACCTTTTAGCAGTATTGCTCCAGCAAGTCCCACCTTATTCCTAAAGGCGGTTTCTCCTCACTCAGTAAACAAGGCACACAATGGGTATTACCCGGAGATGTTCCATTGCCCAGGGAGGGGCAGGAGACAAATGTTTTTCTCTTTCTTGAGATTTAAGAGAATGGTGATGACTTTTAACCACAAGCAGCCTTTAGGCACTTGTTTAACAAAGCACATTCTGCACAGCCCAAAATCCTTTTAACCTTAAATCACCTTCGCACATGTCTCTTGCAAGGACAAAGTTGAAGGTAAGGTCACAGATTAACAGCATCTCAAGTACAGAACTAAATGGAGTCTTTTATGTCTACTTCCTTCTATATAGACATGGTAACAAGCTGATCTCTCGTTCTTTTCCCCACATTAGAGTTGTAACTCTTCATTCTTTGACTTATGCTGTGCACGTTATTTAATCTTTAATACCTAAATCACAATAGCAGGAATAAAAAGATGATACATTTAAACCATTAAACACTTAGAAGGTGTTCAGTAAATGGTGAATATATTTTTATTACCATGTATGAAATGAAAAAAAATTGTTAAATTGTTTAAATGGAGGCTACAAAATTATGTATATATGCCATAATTACAAACCTTTTTCTTTTTAGAGACAGGATCTTCCTCTGTCACCCAGGCTCATATGCAGTGGCATGATCATGGCTCACTGCAGCCTCAAACTCTGGGCTCAAGCAATCCTTTCACCTCAGCCTCCCAAGTAACTGGGACTACAGGCACATGTCACCATGCCTGCTAATTTTTTTTTTTTAATTAAATTTTTTTAAAATTTATTGTAGAGACAGGGTCTTGCTCTGTTGCCCAGGCTGGTCTCAAACTCCTGGCCTGAAGCCATCCTCCCACCTTGGTCTCCCAAAGTGCTGGCATTACAGGCATGAGCCACCACACCTGGCCTACAAATATATATGTGTGTGTGTGTGTGTGTGTGTGTATATAAAATATTTGTATATTATATGTGTTTTGGGTGTGTGTATACACACATACACAAATAACAAAAGACAAAAGAAAAACAACACTCTAATGCCAGCCATGGCTGTTAAACAATGGGTTTAATAAAATACACTATACTTGTTCACTGGCTCTCTTTATTTACCGTCTTTTGTTCCCCCAGAAAATTGATATTTGACATTAAAATGCCATGTTTGTAATGAAATTAAAATAAGTTGTTGGCACGTGTTTAGTACGCATAATCACAGAGTTAACTTTGGGTTTTAATTTAATTTTGTTTTCTTAAACAGCAAAAAATGAAATTTGCCTGGGGAGTTACTTAAAGAAATACAGGATTGAGAATGAAAAGTTTCCTACAAGGATTAGAAAGTGTATTGCTATGAAGTAGTGATAAAACATTCATCTACAGTGCCTTTTCCCATAATTTTAACAGCAGAAACATCTTGGAAATATTTATGTTTTTTAATTAGGCCAAAATATCTTACCTCAAAGATAACCTCTTACTTTAAGTCATATTCCTGTGATTTGCATTCAGGAAGCTCTTAAATTTTAAAACATGGGCCAAGTCTCAGGTAAGCTATAGTCATTAATAGTACATAAATTTCTTGAGAATTACATGTTTCTTAGTACTGGGAAGTGCACTGGTACTGGCGTTCTGCCAGGCCCTGCAGCATGCTGTGTAGTTGAAGATTTTATGCTGTTTCCCTCATGAATTTTCCCTAAGCACAAAGGTGCCAGAGTATGTAGACTTAAAGCAGGGTAGGATTCTCAGCCTCTCCCTGATACTGAGACACAGAAAGTACTTTTTATAGCTCAATTTTTTTTAAGTCCCAGCTGTTCCCTGTTTAACGACTCTCACTGGTTCTGAAAATCAGATCAGTCACTTTGAAAGTCGTAAGAACCTTTTCCCTTGGTTGAGTACTCACCTGGGTTATCCATCATTAGTAACACCCTCCCAATGAAGTAGGTTTGGTTTTGATCTGAGACAGGAAAATTAAGACACATGTTTAGTTCCTGTAACAGCAGCTTCCCAGGCACACAGGTTCCTGTTGAATGTTACTTTTCCCTTAAAGAGCCCTTCAGTATAAGATGTAAACATGAGCAACTTTGTGATAAGTAGACCAATCCACACGAATTGCTTTCATTTACTGTATTTAAGTGTTTCCTGCTAAGAGTTGAGAAAATAAGAAAATAGATGACTTTGTAAAACCAAATTAGATAATTTAGAAAATCACTTGGAGATAAAAAAAAATTATATATTTGGGGCTGGTAAACGGAGTAGTGTGACAGACATGTTTGTTTTGTTTAGATCATGCAACGGTGTGGCAGTCTGTGCCTTTGATCTACTCACATTAAATCAAGACCACGTTTAAGATTTTAGTTCCAGCAGGTATTTTCCATGGCTATGCTTTTTGTTTTTTGTTTTTTTGGAGACAGAGTCTCACTCTGTTTCCCAGGCTGGAGTGCAGCAGCAGGATCTCGGCTTACTGCAACCTCCGCCTCCCGGGTTCAAGCGATTCTCGTGCCTCAGCCTCCTGAGTAGCTGGGATTACAGGCACGTGCCACCATCCTCAGCTAATTTTTGTATTTTTAATAGGGATGGGTTTTCACCATGTTGGCCAGGCTGGTCTCAAACTCCTGACCTCAAGTGATCCTTCCACCTCAGCCTCCCAAAATGCTGGGAATATAGGCATGAGCCACCACGCCCAGCCAAACTATGCCTTTTTAAAAGAAACTTACAGAAAGCTATTTTTATTTGACAGTAAATGATTAATTTCTTCAGCATGCACACAGGAAAATATTGTGAAAATTTACAAGTGGTTGATAAGAAAGCTAGCTTTTATTGACAGTCATTTAGAACGGGGGTCCCCAGTCCCTGTGGTACAGACTGGTACTGGTCCATGGCCTGTTAGGAACAGGGCCTCACAGCAGAAGGTGAGAGCAGCGGACTAGCCAAGCATTACCACCTAAGCAAGCTCCACCTCCCGTCAGATCATCAGCGGCATTAGAATCTCATAGGAGTGTCAACCCTAGTGTGAACTGCAGGTGTGAGAAGCTAGTTTGTGTGCTCCTTATGAGAATAATGCCTGATGATCTGTCACTGTCTCCCATCACCCCTAGATGGGACCATCTAGTTGCAGAAAAACAAGCCCAGGGCCCCCACTGATTGTACATTTTGATGAGTTGTATAATTATTTCATTATATATTACAATATAATAATAGAAATAAAGTGCACAATAAATGTAGTGCACTTGAATCATCCAGAAGCCATTCCCCTTATCCGTGGGAAAATTGTCTTCCTCGAAACCAGTCCTTGATGCCAAAAACATTTGGGACCACTGATTTAGAAGGGTAATGAGCACTTTTAAAATAATAACTATTTTATAACTATTTAAAGTTGGTATTCTGTGACTCAAAAAACAAAAACAAAACCATAATCCTGCTCTTTCCGTTTTCTCCTTCCGCCCTGCGTTGTAGGACTGCTTGCCTCCTTTTCTGATAGAACCATGGGAAAAGGCCTTTAGAGGCCACCTACTGGCAGTGGTTTGTTTGTTTACAGTGACATGCAATAAGAAATGTGTATACACAGATAGTATATATTAATAACTGAATTAAAAGTTTTACTAAACAGTATTCACTTTAAGTGCAGTGCATTGTTTTCTATTTTAAATTTTTAAGACATGTTGGTCTTCACATTCTTAATTACTTTCATGCCCTTCTAAACTGGGTCTATACTGTGTTTAAACGTGCTCATCTAGCTGAACGCCCACCCCGACAGGGCAGGAGAGTACACTCTAGGGCCATCCATTGGGCTGGCTCCTCCAGGTGTCCGTCCTGGCCTCAGTTTACTACCAAGTCTTAGGTCGTAATATCTAGACTTTGAGACTTCAGAAGCAGTCTCAACGACTTGACTATACAGTAAAATGTCAGTACAAAGAACTGAAGGGCCTGCAGAGCACTGCCAGCTAGAGGAGCTGATAAAGTAGGAGGGACACACGTAATCTCTTCATTATGATGTACTCTCATCATCATCATAATGCTTGGCTTTTTTGTGCCTGACTATCCTGAATGCTTTTCATGAGTTTAAATATTTAATCCTCGCAAGAATCCTGAGGTGGAGAAACTATTATCCCTGTTTCATCAGGGTGACTACCCTGGAGGCCCAGCTAGGAAGTGGGCCAGGAATGCTGGAGAACAGCCTCCTTCCCAAGGAAGTGGAGTTGGTAATGGCGACCTGTTTCACACAAACTCTGATGCCTTTCTCATTTTGAGGTCCACTGAGCTATGTGAAACAGCATTTCTCCTGGGAAACAGCTCCTCCTTGTTCTTATTTCTGTTATTGACTAGCTTAGTTTTCTTCATCTAGATCTCCTGAGATGCTGGTTTAATCCACGTTGGAAAAAATCGGTGTGAGCATTTGGTGGGACTGGTACAAGAAGCACACCCTGGGTTATTTTGTGCTGGTAACACTGTTTCCTCAAGCTATGCATTTTGATGGTTTAGAAATAGATTGTGAGTAAGAAAAAAAAAAAGCGTAGGACGAATAATCAACAGGAAAAACACCTGAAGGTTGGCCTTCCCAGTGAGATATTTGATTCCTTCATTGGCTCTTTGTCGTAGGCAACATGCTGGTTGCTGGGCATAGAGTTGGTGCACAAAATAGATGCTGCCCAGAAAAATAGCATTTGTGATATGAGTGAATAGCACCTTAGAGAGAAGGACAGGGAACCAACCTGAACTGAGGAGCAAGATTAAAAGGATGTTGCTAGCAGATATTTTTTAAAATAAAGAGGGTATTTTGAATTCAGTATAGTTAGTGTATTTCTATATAAAGTCCATAAGGTAACCTGGGAAGAATGGAACATAAAGTTGTCACATGAATTTGCTAAAAACAGACTTACGAAGACTGATAAATAAGAGGCTTTGAAGAACAAGTTTTGTAGCTAAAAACATCATTTTCTTTTTTTCAGACACCTTCAGCAGTAAACAAGATAAAACAACTTCTTAAAGATAAGCCTGAGCATGTAAGTAAAACCAGTTAATGATTCAGTAAAACCCAAAGCTGTATTTCAAAGTAAATTTATCCTGTGATACACAGTATTATTTCATTTAGGGGTTTTATTTAAAAGGTAAAATATACTCAGGATTTTTTAAAAATTCAAATAATACAAAAGGGCATTTAACTAAAAGGAAGTCATTCTTTCTTCCAAGGAGCAACCTCTTTGGTGCCCTTCCAGGAGTAATGTATACATTTGAAGTGGCTGGACCTGATTTTCTCAGCCTCCTCACAGTTGACACTTGAGGACAGATTGTAGAATGTTTGACAGCATCTCTGGCCTCTGTCCACTAGATACCAGTAGTAACCCTTCTTTGCCACAACAAAGAATCCACATATGTGGAACCCACCGATACGGAAAGGTGACTGTATGTATAGAGTAAAAGTATTGTGAGTACTGTTTCACCAGCAGTTCCTGATTCTACAAAGCTTTGGTTGCCACAACCAAAGATGTCTCCCTGAGGGCAACCACTGGCCTAGACTGGGCTTGTTATTCTTGTGTGTGTCTCTTCCTACCATAAATGTTTTCATTACACTTTGCTTTTTACCCTTAATAATGTGGCTTGAAGATATTTCCATATCATTGTGTAATGATCTGCCTCCCTTTCTTGCCTGCATGTAGAGTACATTCCATTGAACAAGTTCGATTTCTTTAACCAGTGCCCATGTTAAAGGGTCGTTTTCATTCAGTGCTGCCACAAACACCGTTCAGCAACTATTTAGTGGCTGCAGTGTGTCAGGCTCATTGTTCTAGACCTGTAAGCATGGCTTAGTTCACCTACATAGGATCCATTCCTATATATAGAATTGTTGAGCTAGGAGTGTGTGTATCATCTTAATTGTACGTTGTTAGTTGCTGATGGAATGCTGTAAATCATTTCAAGTAATGGACTATCAATATTTAATAATTAGACTGTGGAGTGATATCTGGTTTCTGTTGTTAACCTACGTTAGAATGTAATGGAAGTTCTCAAACCTGCCTTTTAAAATTATTAAATTTCAGAGGATATCAGTGTTCTGATTCAATTTGGATAGACCAATGACTAGAGTACAAATTGGCCTAATGAAACAAGAATTTAGCTTTGCAGAATCAGGAACTGCTGGTGAAATAGTACTTACAATACTTTTACTGTATACAGTCACCTCTCCGTATCTGTGGGTTCGGCATACATGGATTCAGTCAACCACAGGTCAAAAATATTTGGGAAAAAAATAGAAGGTTGCATCTGTATTAAACATGTACAGACTTTTATTCTCCAAACAATACAGTATAACAACTATTTATGTAGCATTACATTATTAGGTATTCAAGTCATCCAGAAGTTATTTAAAGGACATGGGAAGATGTGTATAAGTTATATACAAATACTGTGCCATTTGCATAAGGGACTTGAGTGTCTGCAGATTTTTGTATACTCAGGTAGTCCTGGAACCAATTTTCCACACATACTGCGGGATGACTATTTAAATGACTATTTAAATGAAAAAGCAGATCAGCCCTAAGACCGAGAACTCAGGTAGATATTGTTTGAAAATTGCATTAATGTAAACATCGATATTTTTAAAGTGCTGTTTGGTCGCTTTTTTAAACTTCTTTTGTCTGTATTGACTGCAGTCTTTTGCTTTCTGGTGTTTGAGACTGTACACAAGTCTGCACTAGAATTCAGATCCCATGTAGAGAGAGGATTGCCAGGTGATGGACTGTGAACCCTGGTGAATCCTAAGGAAACATTTCAGAGTATATCTCACAGAACAAGGTAGAGCAAAAACATTTTAGATAAAGTCCCAGGCTGGACAGGGTGGCTCCTGCCTTGTAATCCCAATGCTTTGAGAGGCCGAGGTGGAAGCGTTGTTTTGAGTCCAGGAGTTCGAGACGAGCCTGGGCTGCATAGTGAGACCCTGTGCTACGAAAAGTAAAAGAAAGTCCATTTTGGTGTGGGGAGGCTACTGTCACTTTATTAGTATAATTGTTTAATCTGTACTACTTTAAAACTAAGTTTATATTTTCACTTCTTTTTCAGGTAGGTGTAAAAGTTGGTGTCCGAACCAGGGGCTGTAATGGCCTTTCTTATACTCTAGAATATACAAAGACAAAAGGAGATTCTGATGAAGAAGTTATTCAAGATGGTGAGTTTTTAACCAACATTTTTTGGGCACGTTGTTTTGCCTAAAATTGTTAGCCTTGCACAGCACAAAGTAAAAAATAAGGATAGTAGCAGGAATTATGTAAATAATGCTCACTGTGTGTGTAGGCGTTGTTTGATGGAATTTCATGTATTAACTGATGTATACACAACGCTGAATGAGGGTGGTACCATATTATCCCTGTTTTTCTGATGAAGAAACTGAGGCACAGAGGGGTTAAATAGTTTAAGGTCATAGTAAGTGGCCTAGTAAAGTTCTTTCCAGAGACTGTGCTCTTAGTAACTAATTGGTAAATTATTCTATAAGCTTGTTTTAACTATGAAAGATCATTGTTATGTCCAAAAGGGAACCAACCTTAAACCTCACAGTGAGCCGAGAGTTTCTGTGTAAGCAGCAGTTTTATATCTGTATCAAATAAGTACAAGTTGGGTATTCCAACCCAAACATCTGAAATCTGAAACACTCCCAAATTCAAAACTTTCAAAGTGGGTGCCAGCATGACACTCAGAGGAACTGCTCATGGGAGCTTTTTGGATTTGGGATGCTCAGGCAGTAAGTATAATGCAGATACAGTCACACATCACTTAACATTGGAGATACATTCGGAGAAATGTGACATTAGACAAATACCCTGGGGTGTACTTACACAAACCCAGATGGCAGAGCCTACCACATGCCTCGGCTAGATGATATAACCTATTGCTCCTAGGCTTCAAACCTGTACTGCATGTGACTGTCCTGAATACTGTGCACAGTTCTAACACAATGGTATTTGTGTAAACATACCTAAACAAAGAAAAAGTGTAGTGAAATTTCACTGTAAAAGATCAAATGTGGTCGGGTATGTTAACACAAGCCTGTTGTCCCAGCTATTCAGGAGATTGAGGCAAGAGGATTCCTTGAGCACAGGAGTTCAAGATTGTAGTGTACTGGCCAGGCGTGGTGGCTCACCCCTGTAATCCCAGCACTTTGGGAGGCCAAGGTGGATGGATCACGAGGTCAGGAGTTCACGACCAGCCTGGCCAACATGGTGAAACCCCGTCTCTAATGAAAATACAAAAAATTAGCCAGTGTGGTGGCACACACCTGTAGTCCCAGCTACTGGGAGGCTGAGGCAGAAGAATCGCTTGAACCCTGGGAGGCAGAAGTTGCAGTGAGCCGAGACCATGCCATTGCACTCCAGCCTGGGTGACAAAGCGAGACTCCATCTCAAAAAAAAAAAAAGAGAGATTGTAGTGCACTTTGTTCATACCTGTGAATAGCCACTGCCCTTCATCCTGGGCGACATAGCAAGACCTCCGTCTCTTAAAAAAAAAAATGAAGAAGGAGAAGAAAATAAAACACGGTACACCTGTATGTGGCACTTACCATGCATGGAGCTTGCAGGACTGGAAGTTGTCCGTGTGAGTCAGTGAGTGAGTAGGGGAGTGGTCAGTGAATGTGAAAGCCTAGGACAGTACTTTGTAGTACTATAGACCTTATAAACCTTGTACATTTAGTCTTCAGTAATAAATTAACCTTAGTTTACTGAAACTTTTTTACTTTGTAAGCTTTGCGATTTTTTTTAACTTTTTGACTCTTTTGTAATAACATTAACTTGAAACATACATTGTACAAATGTACAAAAATTTTTTATGTCCTTATTCTGTAAGCTTTTCCCTATTTTTCATTTTTTTCTTTCTTCTTCTTTTTTTTTTTCTCTTTATAAACGTTTTAATTAAAAACTAAGACACAAACATGCGTATTAGCTTAGGCCTCCACAGGGTCAGGGTCATCAGTATCCCTGTCTTCCACCTCGTCCTCTCGTCCCATTGCCATCAGGAGCAGTAACACTCATGGAGTTGTCATCTTCTCTGATAACGATGCCTTCTTCTGGATACCTCCTGAAGACCTTCCTTAGGCTGTTTCACAGTTAACTTTTTTTCCTAAGTAGAAGTACGCTCTAAAATAACAATTAAAAGTATAGTATAGTAAATACATAAAGCAGTAACATAACCATTTATTATCATTATCAAGTATTATGCAGTGTGCATAATTGAACATGCTTAGACTTTTATACGACTAGTAGTGCAGGTTTGTTTATACCAGCATCACCACAAACACCTGAGTAATGGGTTGTCTTGTGATATTATGGTGGCTGCAGCATTGCTAGGCAGTAGGAATTTTCAGCTCCATTATAATCCTTTTTTTTTTTTTTTGAGACAGAGTCTCGCTCTCTTGCCCAGGCTGGAGTGCAGTGGTGTGATCTCGGCTTGCTGCTGCGACCTCCGCCTCCCGGGTTCAAGCGATCCTCCCACCTCAGCCTCCCAAGTAGCTGGGATTGTGGCGCCCACCACCATGCCTGGTTCATTTTGTATTTTAGTGGAGCTGTATTATCAACTCATGTTTTGAGGAATCCTGTATTTCCAATTTTATTAAAAACTATTTAATTATAATTAAATTTAATTTATAATTAAAAGTATTTAATTATATTTACCACTGCCCCCTTCTTCCATCCTCTAATCTGTTAAAACCTATCTAAAATAAATAATTTATCTTGTCATTGGAAGTATGCACTTAGCTTGCAGTTCTTACCTCCATGGGAGAATGAGGCCTAGATTCCTAAGTGTGCTTTCTTATTAAACTAAAGTTACTAATCAATAAAGACCTTTTAAAAATATATTATTTTGAAAATTATAACACATTATAAACCTTAAGATTCTCATCTTAAAGAAAAGGTGACTTAATTACATATTGTTTATATTTAGCTAATGGCTCAATTTCTTATAAAGAAGAAAGTTTTTTGTTTTGTTTTGTTTTTTTTGTTTGTTTTTTGAGAGAGTCTTGCTCTCTTACCCAGGCTGGAGAGCAGTGGCACAATTATGGCTCACTGTAGCCTCTGTCTCCCCGGCTCAAGCAATCCTCCCACCTCAGCCTCCTGAGTAGCTGGGACTACAGGCACCCACCACTGTGCCCAGCTAATTTTTGTATTTTTAGTGGAGACAGGGTTTTGCCATGTTTCCCAGACTAGAAAGCTTTCTTAAACTGATTGTATTTGTTGGCTGGGCACTGTGACTCACACCTGTAATCCCAGCACTTTGGGAGGCCAAGGTGGGAGGATTACTTGAGCCCAGGAATGCAAGACCAGCTTGAGCCACATGGTGAAACCCTGACTCTAAAAAAATACAAAAATTAGCTGGTCCTGGTGGTGTGTGCCTGTAATCCTGTGGGAGGATCACTTGAGCCTGGGAGGCGGAGCTTGTGGTGAGCCATGATCATGCTACTGCACTCCAGCCGGGGTGACAGAGCGAGACTCTGTGTCAAAAAAAAGATTGTGTTTACAAAGATGCTGACCTCTACCTGTGTAATTACTAGGGAATAGTACCTGTTTTCCATCCCATAACCAGAAAAAACTATTGTTGTACTGATTGATCTTACTAAAATAGCCCCGTTGTATCGCAGTCCTTTGTATATCTTTAAGCTTAAATCCGTGTATCTAGTGTATAGATGTTATTACAGAATTTTCATAAATTTTTTTTCGTTTCATAAAACTCACTGAGAATATACACTTTCTTCACGTTGCAAACTGGAAAAATGAGTGAAGTGTAGTGAAAGGTAAATTCTCATTTTGCATAAAATTGTCATGGGATACTTACATAAAATTCTCCCCTAATGTGATTGTTTGTGACATAAATTCGTGTGTGGGAAAGAAAGGGCAGACAGGAAACTGAATGCTTAATTCCTTAAGGAAATAATTTAAAATGTTCAAAGCTTCCTGTTTGACTTTTGTTGATAGTCACTATTTAAAGTTCACTTGTGCTTTGAATCAGCGAATTCCATAAGGCTCCTGGCTTTATATGACACATGCTTTCTTTTCCCCAAGGAGTCAGAGTATTCATCGAAAAGAAAGCACAGCTAACACTTTTAGGAACAGAAATGGACTATGTTGAAGACAAATTATCCAGTGAGTTTGTGTTCAATAACCCAAACATCAAAGGGACTTGTGGCTGTGGAGAAAGCTTTAATATTTGAAATCTCAGGACTCTTCTGGCCGTAGGTTCCAGGAAAGCTCGTGGAATCCTTGTTGCTCACTGCAGAAATTGTGTGACTGTCACATGCTGGAAAATAAAGTGATACATCTTGAAAATGAAGCCAGTGTGTTGGATTCCAGAAGAAATGATATTTGTATTCTCTATAGGGGACAGAAAGTGAGAAGCCATCACTCTCTTTGGATCATGTAGGTCTCTTGCATCCTTTGTTTTAGAACCAGTTTCATTAAAGTTGCCTTCCTGGGCACCTGTTTATCCATTTCCTGAACTGTGTGCACTCCTTAGATCGCTATTGAATGGCTTGAACATCCCTCAACATTTCTCCCAACCAGATCGGCGACTCCAAAAATCCGAGACAGGACACCCTGACTGCTGGTAGTAACATGGTAGTGCATTGTTTTTCCCACCCAAACTTAACATAGCCTTTTTATACACTTTTATGAAAAATTTCATTGTCAGATGCCTCATTGCGTACCCTTTAATAGTACCAGGCAAAGATTTTCTTCAACTATAGTACAGATTAGTTCTGAGTGATGGTATCAAGAAGTGAGAAAGACGCCATCCATTTGTTTTTTAATCCATTTCTTTTGCCACCCTATATGTCTGTTCAGAGAGGGGATCTCAAGCTGACTTTGATTCTTTTAGTTGAGGAGTCTCTTAAAGCCACCTAGCCCACCTCCCTCAATTCCCTATGTGAGGGAGCAAAACCCCAGAGAAGCCAAAGGGCTCCTGTCCACTCCAATTCCACAGGCCGGGGAGAGTAGGGACTCGACCCCCCACCCCCTTCCTTGTAGGTGACACACGCTCTGTCCTCTGAGGCAGTCAGTGAAGGCAAATGGTCTGACTTCTCTATGTGGCCAACATTTTGATAGAATTTCTTTATAATTTGATAGAGATTATATTATTTTTATTTTACTTTGGGAAGAATTTTAAAACCTTTTTATGTGAATTACCATCTTGTTTCTTTCACCTTTGAAACAGTGGATTGTAGCAGAGATGTAGCAACCCAGAGTTATGCTTTTGGAATGTGGTCCTCACTGTGCAGGAGAACATGGGGATCCTTTGTTAAAATTCCCAGTGTGCATACACTTCCTGGTTCCTCCGTCCAGTTGCTAAAGTTCTTAGTATTTTAGCCCAACATTTTTATCACCTACTTTTCTTGAAAAGTGTTCCTTTTGTCACTTAGTTACTGATTTTCCTGGGTTTGACATATTAAGTATTCTATGAGATGATATATATGCTTTTTTTGAAAGCTGATTCTCATGAATTCAAAGCTGAGTTCGTTTCTTTTATTCACTAAAGTAGCTGGCACAAAACACATAAACCTAGAGCGGTAGTTTTATGTACATGCTCATGAGTTTGTATCGATAATATAATTGTTGATCCACTCATAATTTGTGCAATACTGTATGTATGTAGACATTGAGTTGTCAATTAAAGAAAATGTGGCCTCTTTGTGATCATAAAATTGCCTTGTTGAGGGGAGAGGGTTTGGGACAGCAGCTGCTAAAACCAATAAAAAAATGACTGTCTTTTCTGCCGAGGCTGCCTGTCACCAGGCGTCTTCTCTGCCTAACACTGTTTCTTCCAGAGTCCGAGCTGCCGATTCTCCACACAGCCCTGGAGAGACCATCTCAGGTGGCTCTCCTCTCCCTGGCTTTGCTAGCCAGGCTTTCCTCCTTGTCCTCCCCCTGTGAGGTCATCCGCCCCCCTGGGCAGCTTCCTCGTGTCCTCAGGACGAGAGCATTATCGCTACCTGGAGCGCTTTTCCCTCTGGCGTCTGAGCTTTTTATAGGAACCTCCTCCAAGAAGGTTCTCAACTGTTCACTCAGGCACAGTAGTGAGCACTGACTCTGTTAGCCCTGAGGTTTCGCAGCTCATTAGAGACAGTCCCAACCTCAGAGAGCTTGAAGCCGGCAAATGAAACACCAACGGAGAGCATCGATGGCCGTGGTAAGTGTTGTGAGCAGCTGGCGGTGATTGCTTCCTCACTGCATGCCTGGAAGTGTTCTAATACACATCATCATCTCAGCGATCTGAGAACGCAGGTCTGACTACTGTCTTTCTCGTAGATAAACCAAAACCCAGCTTAAATAAAATAGCTAAGGTAACACTAAGTGGCCGAGTCAGAATGGCGCCCCGTGCCTATGACTCCAGATGTTGTGCTCCTAGCTGTTAGGCCATACTGCATGTCCTGATGGAACTAACAGAGTGCGCTTCTAAAAAGGTATCCTACAGGTTATGGCCCCTGCACCTAGTTGAGAGATTTGGGGAAGAGGAAAGACAGTGAATGGTACTAAAGAGGGTTGAAAAAACACAGAGGGCATGGTCTCACTCATAGGTGGGAACTAAACAATGAGAACACTTGGACACAGGGAAGGGAACATCACACACCAGGTCCTGTCGTGGGGAGGGGGGTGGGGGAAGGGACAGCATTAGGAGAAATACCTAATGTAAATGATGAGTTAATGGGTGCAGCACACCAACACGGCACATGTATGCATATGTAAGAAAACTGCATGTTGTGCACATGTACCCTAGAACTTATAATAATAATAATAATAATAATAATAATAAAATTAAAAACACAGGGAAGCCAAGCACTCAGGAGAATGAGGCCCGGAGAGGAGCATGAAGGCTGAAGGGTGAGGTAGACGCCTGGGGCATTTGGGCTTTCTGCAAGTTCTGTAGGCCTTGGGGCCACTGAAAGTGTTTAGGGCCAGTCATTAGAAAATTGCATTTAGAAGTGTCACCATGGCCTGGACTAGGCTGGCTGATGAGGACAGGAGGAAGCTACTGCAAAGCCCGCTATAATAGGACCTGAGCAGGGACCCATGTGAGGAAGGCTTAGGAGGCAGAAAGGATGGTACTCTATGTGTAGCCCAACCTCATCAGCCAGTGTTTTGTGACTCATTTCTATTTGTACAGGTAGTACTTGTACTGTTCCTTGGTTTTGGTTCTTGTCTCTTGTATAATATTGAAAGGTTCTTGGAGACAGGAATACAATTGCTGCTTTAATGTTCATTTAGCATTGGGCAGGTCAGAATTATTTTTGCAAAATGGCTCCATCCTACGGCCATGGCATACCATGTCACGCAAGCCTGAGCCTTCACTAGGAAGGTTCTGTCTGTTGCACCACATTCGTCCACACTCTGCTCACAAACACTGGTCGTTGTGTTAGGCCATTTGGCAGTGCCCCTGGATGATGGGTAGGCCAGCAGATCTGTCGCATAGCAGCAGATCTCAGGCTTTTCACAATCAGTTATAAGCCCACTCTTCCACATCAGGATGCTAAATTGAATGGATCAGGCCATCAGGACAGAGGCCTGCTGTGCTCCATTGTTGCAGGGCTCCTCCCAGCCCTCTGTCAATGGACCCACCAGAATGATGTTATTTCTCAAACAGGAAAGGGTTGGGAACAATCCCTACAAGATCAGATGTCCCTAAGATTTCTGGTATTTCCTAGGTTTCACTCAGCAGGAAATACCAAAAAAAAAAAAAAAAAAAAAAAGGCCTTTCTTGTCGTGTTTTGATACCTGAGAAATCAGGAAATGGAAAAGTCTGTGTTAAGCTGAGCTGTAAGCAACATCAGTGTCTCATTTCAGCCTTAGAGCAGACAGGACATGGGCCAGAGGCAGCATCAACCCAGAATAAACCCAAATACAGCTCACCTGAGCTCAGTGCAGGCTGGGAGGCTGGCCTGGAAAGGTGTAGGTTTGGGGTGAGATGGGCCTGGATTTGAATCGTGGTTCCTGTCATTTTGTAGCCATGTAACCTTCTGTAGAACAATCTCAGAACTGAGGGGGATGTGATGAGCTAACTACACATAAATGGCATCCTGCTAAGAGTAGACGTTTCTTATGTTGTAGTTCTCGTCCCTTTTAGCCATTTTCTTGTGCCAAAAGGGATAGTATGCTAATGGGCTATCAAAGCAAGAGCTTAGGGAAAGACTTTCAACACAGGGAGTTATTGTCCCATATTCAAATCTGGGGGAAATTTGCTGTATTTCCCTCAAATGACCACAGTAACTTCTTTGAAAAGAACCATAAATTAATTGCAAATACAACCATACAGAGAAATGTCATTCTCTTAGTGGCTGATTAACTTAGACAGACCTGCCTTAATCGAGGAGCTGTTTTGAAAAGCTCATTCCCCAGTAGGAACTCAGTCTCCTGGACCCGGGTGGGTCTCATCAGACAAGAGAGGTAGGAGAGAGGGAGGTGCACCCTAGCCTCAGCCTCTATTGAAATACAGAGCCGTGTGGTCACTGTGGGCGCACTTCCTCCCTCGCTGCTGTGCAGTGTTCAGGGAAGGCTTCATTTCACGCCCACCTTTAGTGGGGCAAGGGCTCTGTACCAGTGGTACTGAGCTTAAAACTAGCCTACTTCGACAGCCTTGGTGGGTTACTGCTTTCACTTCCACTAGCTAGTGATTCCCAAACTTTTCATTACGAAGTGCCCATTTATTGGGTCAGGTGTGTTGGCTCACACCTGTAATCCCAGCACTTTGGTGTTGGCTCACACCTGTAATCCCAGCACTTTGGGAGGCAAAAGTGGGCAGATGGCTTGAGCCCAGGAGTTCAAGACCAGCCTGGCAACGTGGCAAAACCCCGTCTCTACAAAAAAAATTAAAAAATTAGCCGGCCGTGGTGGTACATGCCTGTAGTTCCAGCTACTTGGGAGGCCAAGGTGGGAGGATCACTGGAGCCCAGGAGGCAGAGGTTGCAGTGAGCCAAAATTGTGCTACTGCACTCCAGCCTGGATGACAGAGCAAGACCCTGTCTCAAAAAAATAGAATAAAAAATAAAGTACTCGTTTATTGTTCTCCATGGATTCTATGTCTTGAAGCAGTCCTCAAACTTTAAGGTGCAAGTCAGTCACCTGGGGGTCTTATTAAAAAGCAGATTCTTGGCTGGGAGCAGTAGGTAGCTCACACTTGTAATGCAGCACTTTGGGAGGCTGCGGCAGGTGGATTGCTTGAGGTCAGGAGTTCGAGACCAGTTTGGCCAACATGGCAAAACCCCGTTTCTACAAAAAATACACAAAAATTAGCCAGGCATGATGGTGGGCGCCTGTGGTCCCAGCTACTCAGGAAGCTGAGGCAGGAGAATCACTTGAACCCGGGAGGTGGGGAGGTTGCAATGAGCCGAGATGGCGCCACTGCACTCCAGCCTGGGTGACAGAGCAAAACTCTGTCTCAAGGAAAAAAAAAAAAAAGCAGATTCTATAACAAAGGTCCAGGGTAGAGCCTGAGATTCTGCGTCGGTAGCAAAGGCCCGAGTGAAGCCAGTGCCGTTGCTCTGCAGGCCACCTTTGAATGGCAGGCTTTTGAAATATTTTCTTATTGGAAGAATCTTCTGTATTTCTTAAATTGTGCTTAAAATTATTAACTTTCTTGTACATCCATGTTCATAACAGCATTATTCACAATAGCCAAAAGGTAGGAACAACCCAGGTGTCCATTGACTGGGGACAAGGGGTGAGAAATTAATTTCATGGACACAGATTCAGTTGGAAAAGACGAAAAAGCTCTGGAGATGGAAGGCGGTGCCCGTGGTACAATGTGAATGTACTGAATGTCACAGAATTGTGTACCTAAAACGTGTTAACATGGTAAGTTTCATGTTATGGATATGTTGCCAGTGTTCACAAGTTGTTAACTCAATTAGACTAAATACCCAGTAGATTGCATTCTGGGGAAATGGCTGTTTCAGGAAAATTTTCAGTGATTGCCACAAGGACCTCCCAGGGGTGGGGATGGAGTCTGGAGCACAGCTGCATGGCCCAGGGAGAGAATTTGCACGGCCAAGCAGCCCCCGGTCCACTTCTCCCCATAGCTGGCCAGGTGCAAAGAACATAGCTCTACCTCCTATTTATTATCTCCCTCAATTTCTTACTTGCACTTTGCCCATGTCTATAGAAGGAAAAACTTGACTGATCAGAAATTATATTCACGGCACCTGTAGTCCCAGCTACTCGGGAGGCTGAGGCAGGAGAATGGCGTGAACCTGGGAGGCGGAGCTTGCAGTGAGCCGAGCTCGCGCCACTGCACTCCAGCCTGGGCGACAGAGCAAGACTCCATTTCAAAAAAAAGAAAAGAAATGATATTCACGCCAGTCTGGGCAACATGGGGAAACCCCATCTCTACAGAAAAATACATAAATTAATCAGGTGTGGAGGCGTGCACCTGGGGTCCCAGCCACAGACTGAGGCAGAAAAAAAAAAATTGCATTCACAATTCAGCTACTCAGCTACTCAATGTTCACTCCTTAAAAATGCCTTTCCATCGTCCTCCACCATCTTCCCACCTATTATTCTCCCATCCCCCACCAAGCAGCAAGATAATTCTCCTTCGCTTAGTGTCATATAGCTGTTTATGTGACCTTGAGGATGTCCACATGTCACAATGGACAGTCACTTACTCAACACTAAGCAATGACATGCTAGGAGTGGGGCTGGGCCTTGGGGCCGCCGGAGGAATGAGACTCAGCCTCTGCCCTGGGAGTACAGAGACAAGACAGATATGACCAGGTGAAGAGACTAAGACAAGTGGTAAGTGCAACTACAGCCATAGCCACAGGGCACTGCGAGACCACAGAGCAGCGAAAGCTAAGCCAGCCTAGGCTTGGCAAGGAGGCGTGGAGTGAGGTGGGCAATGGCCAGGGTGGGAAGACCAGAGCTGAGAGGTGAGATGGGGTTTGGGTTTATCTTTACTAATAAGGATGAGGAGCCTGTTTCATCTTCCTCCAGGCAGGTCACAGAAGCTGGAACCCAGTTGATCATGCCGAGCCTGCAGACGCCCTCATCCCTTCCAGCCTTCAACACTGATAGCCCTGCCATCTCTCCCCAGCCTCTGTGCCTTCATCCTCCCCATGTTCCCATGGATGCTTGGTCCTGACTTTGCACCCCTCCCTCACACCCAGTGTCCTTTCTCTTTCCTCTGCCACTTGGGAGGCTGAGTGGGAGGATCACCTGAGCCCAGGAGGCTGAGGCTGCAGTGACTGGTGTTCACGCCACTGCACTCCAGCTGGGGTGATAGAGTGAGAAAAACGACAACACTGCTCTGTATGATACTATAAAAGTGGATATATGTAATTGCACATTGTGGCATCTCATAGAATGCCCAACACCAAGAATGGACCCTAATGTAAACTGTGAAGTATGGGCTTTAGTTAATAACCATGCGTTGATATTGGCTCATCACATATAACAAATGTACCACACAAACATACGTAGTGAAGAAAAGGGGAAGCTGTGTGTATGGTGCAGGGAAGGCGGGGTGTGGGAACACTGTACCTTCTAACCAATTCTAAAATTGCTCTAAAAATTAAGTATATTAATTTTTTTAAAAAGTTTCGTTAAATTAGCAATATAATAGTTGCTTACCCAAGAAAATTCAGGTGTTCAAATATTGCGTTTTAGAGCAATTATTTCCAGATGTGAGGGTGATCTGGCTGCAACATCTGTCACCCCACTGATGGCCAGGGTTAATTTGTCTGATCTGGCTGGCGAGGTGGGTGCCCCCTTCCTTCCTCATCACTCCACGCGTCCCTCCAGACGCTGCGGACGACCTTCCCCAATAGAGGAGGGCCGTTCTTTGGCCAAGGGTATATGAGTAGATGCATGCCCCTGCTAGAACCTCCCAACAAGCTCTCTAAAAGTAATTACTTCAAAGGAGGGATTGAGAGTTTCATCCTCTATGACAGAGTTAATTTTTCCTTTTTTTTTTTTTTAAGACGGAGTCTCGCTCTGTCACCCAGGCTGGAGTGCAGTGGTGCGATCTCAGCTCACTGCAACTTCCACCTCCTGGGTTCACATGATTCTCCTGCCTCAGCCTCCCGAGTAGCTGGGACTACAGGCGCCCACCACCACACCTGGCTAATTTTTTTTGTATTTTTAGTACACACAGGGTTTCACCATGTTACCCAGGATGGTCTTGATCTCCTGACCCCGTGACCTGCCCCCCTCCGCCTCCCAAAGTGCTGGGATTATGGGCGTGAGCCACAGCGCCCATACTATAAAAATTTTAGTAATAAAGGTTGTCCTTAATAGTTGAGTGTGCACAGCTATAAAACCCAGACAAAGTAATCTGGCCTCTGCATCTAATATCTGCTCAGGATTGATGAGCTCTCCCCCCCGCCCCATGTTAGCACAAGATGGGTTGTTTGAGCTGCCCACACGGCTCATTCCCTGAAGCATCGTGACAGGACACTGTCACCTTTGTCATCCATTGTGTTGGTATATAAATGCACTCAACTGATCTGTTCCTGGCCAAGACCACAGACTTTTCCACTCTCTCTGAGGAGCTAAGTCTGATTGTCATATTTTCGGTTCTGATTATTATATCAGTAGTAGCAAATTGCCTTCGCCGTCAATCAATCGTGTTGTCAATTCACCCTCTGACAACGAGAGCAGAAGGCCTAAAATGACTGAGCGCCTACTCTGTGCCGACTGCCATGCCAGACAAGCGGCTCCCCTGGGAAGACAGCTAGACTCAAGGGTAAGAAATCAAGGGAATCAACCAGGAAAGCCCATTAGGCATTTTGGGGAAACACCAGGCAGGAGCTGATGAAGTCTAGATGAAAAGTGACAGCTGAGAGAACTGAAAAAGGGGCAGATGTTGTCTTGTTTGGCTTGATGGAGCCTCCAGCTGATTCCAAGTGAAAGCCAGGAGGGAGGAGTTTAAAAGGCCTGCCGTTCTGCAGGGGAATCTTCAGGTTCCTACGGGCTCTCATCTCCTCACCAAGGAGTCTGCTCACTTAGACCAGCACTCCCAAAGCATGGAACCCAGTAATCGCTGCAGTGAGCCCAGATGCTTTGGGGTTTCAGAGGAAAAGGCACTGTGTTGGCCTAAAGGAAGAAGCCGAGGCAAAAATTAATGTAAGTAGAGAGCTTATGTGAGCCAAGTTTGAGGACTGCAACCCTGGGGACATTGATTCAAGTTGCCCAGAATATATGCTCCAATCTGCAATTATAAGTGGGTTTTTAAAGGGAAAGAAGAAGGGGTAGTTCTAAAGTTGTTTACCAAGTGTTTACATTGGTTCATTAAAATACCGTAAGCTTCTTTTTTCTTCTTCTTGTTGAGACGAGGTTTCCTTGTGTTACCCAGGCTGGTCTTGAATTCCTGTACTCAAGTGATCTCTCACCTCAGCCTCCCATGTAGCTGGGATTACAGGTGCATGCCACGGCGACTCAAAATAGCATAAGCGATTGATTGGCTATACGTTGTTCTTTGTATCACAGATTCCAGAAACATGAAGATATGGGTGAGGGTCACATTGTGCAACTCAGCATTTTAGGTAATTTATCAGCTAGTCTGGAAACTACAAGGAATAAAAGAAAAATACAAAATACCTTTAAACAATTAACCCTGTGCGTAGGGTTAATGAGACTCTCCTGTCTCTCTGATAAATTTTGTATTCCTCAGATTCTTCCGACTGCTCTGAGCTACTTTCCTTTCCCAAGTGAACAGTTGTAGTCACACTTCATAAATTGAAAATGTAGCAAAGTAATGATTTCCCAGAAATCTCATTTTGTTCCTAATAGCCCCTGCGTATTTAAATGTTGAGCGTTTTCCACGAAGATGATATTAATCAAATGTTCTTAAATAACATTCAATTAACAGGATACAGTTCATTCTGGTTAATATATGTTTCACAACATTTGCTTATTTCTGTTTAGTAAATCTACAGTCTTTATCATTGCTATTGGGTCATATTAGATTGAATCAGTGGCTCAAAAGTATTCATTGAAACCTAAAATAATGATGGAGACAGTAGTGGATGTTCCACACATCAGAATCATCTATGAACACACATAGTGCTCATGATTCCAGAATGATGTGGGATGGCAACCAGGACTCACTACGTCAAGCAAATATGCAGGTGTGATGATCTTACAGAGGCAGCTGAAAAGTGAAAGTGAGTAAGAAGTGCCACAATGAACATCTGAAAAACGTGTTAGATTAAATCAAAGTTCTCCTTCCCCAAGTCCCCTGAGCAAAGTATAAGACCTGGCCAGGGACCGGGTGCAGTGGCTCACGCCTGTAATCCCAGCGCTTTGGGAGGCCCAGGTGGGCAGATCACGAGGTCAGGAGATCAAGACCATCCTGGCTAACACAGTGAAAACCCATCTCTACTAAAAAATACAAAAAATTAGCCAGGTGTGGTGGTGAGCACCTGTAGTCCCAGCTACTCAGGAGGTTGAGGCAGGAGAATGGTGTGAACCTGAGAGGCAGAGCTTGCAGTGAGCTGAGATAGTGCCACTGCACTCCCACCTGGGCAACAGAGCGTGACTCCATCTCCAAAAAAAAAAAAAAGCAAGAAAACAACGACAACAACAAAAACCTGGCCAGATGAGGGCTTGTTAAGGCTCATAAAACAATACCCCTGCAGGAGCAAAGGGAAAAATGTCCTCTTTGCTCTCTGAAGGTTTGCTGAAAAAAAAAATAACTCACAAAAGGCAGATTTATTGGAGAAAAGGAGTACGAATTTTATAATGTGCACATAGGAAAGAACCACAGAGAGATTACTCCAAACACTCAGTGGGGGTACAGAAGCTTCCATACCATCTTGAGGTTACCAACAGAACGGGAGCTCAGAGAACGGCCCAAAACAAGTTATGGTGGTAAATCAGGTTATGGTGCATGACAGCTTATGGCGGGGAGAGAAGAGGAGGCCTGGCTAGCAAAGGTGGTCTTGCTATGTAGATGAAACCTCACAGGTAGCAGCCTTCAGAAAGAATAGATGGTAAGTGTTTCCGACCTTCAAAGGTGTCAACCTCTCAGTTAATCTTTCCTAGATCAAACAAGGCTCAGAAGTAAGCCAGGCTGCATCAAGGCAGATTCCGTACAGATGCAAATCTCCCCACGAAAGACAGCTTTGCAGGGCTACTTCTGTTTGCTGGCTCTCCGAACAGACACCTCAAAATATATCAAAGAAGGATATTTTGAGGGTAAAACTTTTTATTTCTGTCAGTCCTACTTTGAAACTTTAAAAAACTCTCACGTATTAAAAGCCATGTTCATGGCTTTACAGAGATTTGGGTTAGAAGTTGTTAGAGATAGGCAAAGGAGTGGGAAAATTTGGGACAAACGAAAAGCAAATTTAAATATATTGTCCATATATTCTTGAATTAGTCTCTTATTTCTTTTTCTTTCTTTTCTTTTCTTTTCTTTTCTTTTTTTTGAGACAGGGTCTCTGTCTTTCAGGTTGGAGTGCAGTGGTGTGATCTTGGCTCACTGTACCCTCCACCTCCTGGGTTCAAGCCATTCTCCCACCTAAGCCTCCTGAGTAGCTGGGACTACAGGCGTGCATCACCATGCCCAGCTAATTTTTGTATTTTTGATAGAGATGGGGTTTCACCATGTTTACCAGGCTGACTGGCTGGTCTCAAACTCCTGGCCTCAGGTGATCCACCCATCTTGGCCTTCCAAAGTGCTGGGATTACAAGTGTGAGTCACTGTGCCCGCCCAAATCTCTTGGTTCTGAGAATAGATCAGTTCAGTGAAACCATTTTCTCCCATTCCAGAAGTTGGCATTGCAGATGGGCTAGGCTTCTCTATACTATGCAGGTAAACAGATCTTTAATAAGAGGCAATTCTATGGAAGAAAAACAAAGATTAACATCTGGAATGTTCTATCTATAAACTAGTTGTTCTAATCTAAACTCTGTCTCTACTAAAAATACAAAAATGAGCTGGTTGTGGTGGCACACACTTGTAATCCCAGCTACTTGGAAAGCTGAGGCAGGAAGATCACTTGAACCCAGGAGGCAGAGGTTGCAGTGAGCCAAGATGGCGCCATTGCACCCCAGCGTCGGCAACAGAGTGAGACTCCATCTCAAAACAAAAAAGACCAAATAACCACAGCGTGAGACCAACAGAATCTGTCTCCGAATCTGTCTCGTCTTCCCTCTTCTCCCCATCTCCTGTCTCTCTCGTGTGTGTGTGTGTAGTTTACCTAAAAGCTAAAGAAAAACCTTTTACTATCTCTTGTTAATACTACCTGGAAATCTTGTTTAAAAGAGAAAACTGAATTTTGCCTTTGCATCAGTGTATTATTAAGGCTAAAACTAACTTTAATAAAACCTGATAAACAGATCCATTCAATTTTAATCAGTTTTGACCACACATGATAAGATTTTCATAAACCTTTAACCTCTTACAATTTTTTTATTCTTTCTTTCCCCAGTTTTTTATTTCCATTTAGGTTTATCTATTTTTTATTCCTTTAATTAAAAAAAAAGACTTTCAAAACCTCTAAACTGACAAAATTATATTCCCTTTAACAAAAACCACATTCTCATGATGTTGTATAATTTTTTTCCAAAACCACATTCTACTTTTCTTATTACACTTTGTATTCAAAATTGTTTATCTTATACTTGGTAGTTTTAGTTTATATATATATTGTGATGTTAACTCTTAGAAAACCTAGAAAGTAAGCAATTTTAACTGTTAGTCACATACTAACAATTTATGATACACATTTTATTATTTTTAGAAATATAGGCTTTCTAACGAAACAGTATTCCAGTGTGAAACAGGACATATTTACTAACAGATCTAAATAAGTTTCATTTCTTTAAAATAGGAAGCCAAAATTATAGGAGCGTAAACTCATATTTAATCATTAATATCTTGGCATTATATCATATTTGGATATCATCTAGATACTTAATGAATATCCATTATTTAATTTAGCTTAGCAAAACTCTAGGAGTTTTATTACCAAAAGATTTGATAAAAGTTTTCTAAGTAAACATATTCTAAAAAACAATTATTATTAAACATTTGGCCAGCTGCAGTGGCTCACACCTGTAGTCCCAACTACTTGGGAGGGTGAGGCAGGAGGATTGCTTGAGCCCAGGAGTTTGAGGCTGCTATGAGCTATGGCTACATCTATGAATAGCCACTTCACTCCACCCTGGTCAAAATAGCAGGACTCTGTCTCTTAATAAAAAAGGAAGATTAGGCTGGGCACGGTGGCTCACACCTGTAATCTCAGCATTTTGGGAGGCTGAGGTGGGAGGATCATGAGGTCAGGAGATCGAGACCATCCTGGCTAACGCAGTGAAACCCCATCTCTACTAAAAATATACAAAAAGTAGCCAGGCGTGGTGGCGGTGCCTGTAGCCCCAGCTACTTAGGAGGCTGAGGCAGGAGAATGGCGTGAACCCGGGAGGCGGAGCTTGCAGTGAGCCGAGATCTCGCAACTGAACTCCAGCCTGGGCGACTGAGCAAGACTCTGTCTCAAAAAAAAAGGAAGATTAAAAATTTGTACACCCTTTTCACAATTCATTTTCAACTACCCTTCTGAGAGTAGAGGAGAAGCTTTCCCTTTGTTCCCACAACACCACTGAAACTTCTGATTTATTAAATAAACAAACACAGTAACATTCTAATAAACCAGTAGAGTTTCTCTGTAACAAAAACAACAAAGAATTACTTTCTAGGACAAAACTGATTGATTTCATTATTAAACAGAGTAAAGACAAAAGTGTCCAATACATTATTCAAATGACTTACTTATTGAAACACAAAGAGATACATGTTACATTATTGTAAAGAATCATAAACCTGGCTACAGAGTTAATCATATATGTTATACTTAGAGAAAAATACAATGAGCTATTGGCCAAACAGCTTTGTCAAAGATCTTATTGTACAAATATGGTACTGTTGGGGTTCAGAAGCCAATACCCCAGAATATGGCCCTTTGACATGCTGAATGGAAGAAGCCTCAAGGCCTCTGTGGCCTTTCCCATGTCCTGTCTCTCAATTCTGTATCACCTTCCAAAGCACAGGCTACAGTTGTTCTCTGAAGTTCCCTTACCTGCCTGGAGTCCAGATTTGCCAAAAAAAACTATTACCTCTAAGTCCTGTCCCTGAGTTCTCATTAACTGAACTCATAGCACATGAAGAAAGACCGTCTCTCAAGAGCAAAAGAAAAACAAAGTTTAAAAAGAAAAAACACATTGAAGTCTGTCAACACACTTGGACCGACTTTTGTCAGAAACCATTGTCTGCTCTGTGTGTCCAACAGACTCTGTCCCAGGCCATTGTACGTTCTTCAAGCCCATAGAATTCCACCCTCTTAAATCTTTTACTATCCCCATAAAATCATCCACACTGCTCCATCACCCTTGCCCCCCAGAAGATGAACATATAACCATTTGTACCCCATTAAGTGGGAGGATAATCACTGTGATTTTCCCGCTATGTACTCTAGTAAATTTCTATGCCATTTCTCCTATCAATCTGCCTTTCGTCCGTTGATTTTTCAGCTTAACTTCAGAGAGCAAAGGGGAAGTTGACCAGGTGCAGTGGCTCATGCCTGTAATCCCAGCACTGTGGGAAGCTGAGGTCAGGAGTTCGAGAGCAGCCTGGTCAACATGGCGAAACCCCGTCTCTATTAAAAATATAAAAAGTAGCCGGGCATGATGGCAGGCGCCTGTAATCCCAGCTACTCTGGAGGCTGAGGCAGAAGAATCGCTTGAACCCGGGAGGCGGAGGTTGCAGTGAGCCGAGATCGTGCCACTGCACTCCAGCCTGGGCAACAGAGAGAGACTCTGTCTCAAAACAAAAAGTAGAAAAAACAAATAATTTGTGCAAATAAATGAATAATAAGTGCAACCTCTACCCTCAGTGCAGACAAATGGAAATCTCCGGGGAATCCTACCAGCTCAGGAAAAACCTAAAGATACTCATCACATCAAGGGACCCTCCCCCAAAGGATTCACCCAAAGTCTGTGAGTCCCAACGTGTGCAGAGCCTCCCGCCAGCTTTTTAGCATTTCACTCTCACTGAGCAGACGACCAATGATCCCCAGACCGTCAGAGGACTGCCTTTATAATGGAAGGTAGGAGCCAAAACAAACAGGGACAAAAAAGAGAGAGAGACTATGCTGGCAGAAGAAAACTTCAAAAGAACAATCAGAGTATCATTGAGGGATAAAAGAAGATAATTTTGCATCATGAAATGTGAATGAATGACAGGAAAAGGAACACTTGGGATAAAAACAGCTCTTTTTCAATCATCTTCTTCTTTATTTACTTAGAAAGGGTCTCACTCTGTTGTCCAGGCTGGTGTGGAGAGGCATGATCATGGCTCACTACAGCCTCAGTCTCCAGGGCTCAATGGATCCTCCCACCTTAGCCTCACATGTAGCTGGGACTACGGGTGCACCACTATGCCTGGCTAAGTTTTGTGTTTTTTGTAGAGACAGGTTTTTGCCATGTTACCCAGGCTGGTCTCAAAATCCTGGGCTCAAGCCATCCACCCGCTTCAGCCTCCCAAAGTGTTGAGATTACAGCTGTGAGCCACCATGCCCAGCCTAAAAACAACTCTTATAAGCTAAGTGAATGAAAACAAAATAGGAAGGTTAGAAGATAAAGCAGAGGAATGTGCACAAGAAAACAATGAAAAAGACAGCCTGGCAACCTGGTGAAAAAAAAAAAAAGTGAGAGAGAGAGCAAAAAGACAGAGTATTCATTGTACCCCAAAGAGTTCTGCTTTGATCTACTCCTGAGATTTGATACTTGGCCATAGGGAGCAAAAATTACAGAAAATACAAAAAATGTAGAGCAGTGCCGTTCCCTGACTGCATTTTGGCTGGATTGCTGTCTCTGGCCCACTGTGGAGTCCTACCAGATGTCCCAACAGTGGTGCTGTTATCCAGGACTAAGTCAAGACTTTGCCTTTTGGCTTCCCCAAAGAGACCCGTGTGAACTCGCAGGAAGTGGAAGCCAGACGGGGACCTGCCTCTGTGCAGATCTCCATCCCCTGGGAGCCTGCATCTAGCTTGGGAAACACTGCTTTCCCTTTCATCCACGTCTTGCTACTCCATTTTCTTTTTTTTTTTTTTTTTTTTTTTTTTTTTTTTTTTTTT
>NW_016820792.1:1453952-1458882 GCF_001698545.2 Rhinopithecus bieti | reverse complement strand
GAGTAGCTGGGACTACAGGCGCCCGCCACCTCGCCCAGCTAGTTTTTTGTATTTTTTAGTAGAGACGGGGTTTCACCGTGTTAGCCAGGATGGTCTCGATCTCCTGACCTTGTGATCCGCCCGCCTCGGCCTCCCAAAGTGCTGGGATTACAGGCTTGAGCCACCGCGCCCGGCTGCTACTCCATTTTCAAAAGTAAATACTGTCATGATAGGAACATGTAAATCAATAGCAAAACTACAGAAATAACAAGACAGTGATGCCCATAGAACTGAGAATGGGGTAGCCTGTGGTTGGAGGGAGGGGATTCACTTGGAGATGGCCATCCGGAGGTCTCATGATACTGTCTGTTAACCTATTGGTGAGTGCATTTTTATTATTTGTTGCTTGTATTTTATTATTTAAAATAACACATATACATTTTATACCCTGTTTTCATGCTCAAGACAATTAGATGTTGAGAGAAAAGTAGTACTTGTTAAGGTTTTTGAAATGCAAATGAGATTTTTTTTTTTTTAATTATTTCATGTGTTAATCCACGAGTCCAGTTTGGCTGCTTTAAGTGGCTGCTTGCGGCACCGAGGGTCTTCACCAAGTAATCATGACCTTCTATAGCCTGACCCTGCTTGTCAGGACTGAAAAGTCTGTACTATTAATGTGGAAGATGCCTTGCAGGCTGTCTTTGGTAGTCCGGGCTGTAGTACAACGGTTGCACTGCAGAGGGCTTCACTTTTTCCAAATCCTTAGTAAACTCCTTCACCCCTCAGTGACAGAAATCAATGGCATGCGATTGAGTGTCCTTTAAAATTACATTCAAATGCTGCAAGAGAACCTGAAAAAAATCTTTCCAAGTCAAAAAATTTATTTTTGTTGGATTGGATTTATTATCTCTTTGCCAAGCTGTCCTCAGCTGAGGTGATCAACTGCTCAGCGGATGAATGTGACATGGCAGTGAGAGGAGACTTCAGAGGGAAATCACCCCGTAATGTTTGCTTTTGTAGAGAACTCGGTGACATGTTTGTCACATGAGTAAATTGTAAGCCACCTGGCAGGGCCACCAAACACTAGCTGTCACTGCAGGAGACTTATAACTGGGAGCTGAGGTTTTGTAAATTAATAGAAATAAGGTGAAAAGAAAGCTGTGGGATGTGGAAACTGACAAACTGACCCAGTGCCCAAGTATCATCAGGATTCCTTAGGGGAAAACAGGAATGTGAGCATCTCCTGTCGCTCACAGGAAAGCATCATTTGTAAAGTCATGTGTTTACTTTGAGAATTGTGATAAATCTTTTCTTTTTACTTGCCTGGAATTCTGTGCTGATGCCCTGAATAGATCAATTAGAGTGATTTGCAGGCAAGTAAAAAAGAAAACCTAATTCCAGGTGACACTAAAAATAGGAAGCATATACCTTCAGAGCAGCTTTATTCACCATCCCAAAGAGGTGAAAGCTACTCAATTTTCCCTCCACAGATGAACAGATAAACAAAATGAGGTGTGCAACCCACCGTGGAGTATTACTCTATAACGTGGATGAACCCGGAGGATATCGTACTAAGTGAAATAAGCCAGTCCCCAAAAAACCAATACTGTATGATTTCACTAATATGAGGGTCCTAGAGTAGTCACACTCACAGACAGAACACAGAATGGTGGCTGCCAGGGTTTAGGGGGAAGGGAGAAGTGGGAGTTTTTCAGTGAGTATAACATTTCAGTTTTACAAGACGAAAGGCTTCTGGAGATTCGTTACACAATGATGCACATGCAGTTAACACTACTGAATACTACACTTACAAATGGTTAAGATGGTGAATTTTGTGGTATGTATTTTACCATGATTAAAAATAAAATTTTTAAAAGGGAGATGTGGCTGGGCACGGTGACTCATGCCTGTAATCCCAGCACTTTGGGAGACCAAGGTGGGTGGATCACCTGATGTCAGGAGTTCAAGACCAGCCTGGCCAACATGGCGAAACCCCATCCCTACTAAAAACACAAAAATTAGTTGGTTGTGGTGGCAGGCACCTGTAATCCCAGCTACTCAGGAGACTGAGGCAGGAGAATCTCTTGAACCTGGGAGGCGGAGATTGCAGTGAGCTGGGATTGTGCCATTGCACTCCAGCCTGGGCAACAAGAGTGAAACTCCGTCTCAAAAAGAGAGGTGTAAGTTTGAGGAGAAATCTATAGGATGCTTTTGTTTACATAAAGTTCAAACACATGCAGAAATGACAATATAGTATGTTGTCAGGGATGCATGCACATGTGAAAAATGGAAATAAAAAAGAATGCTAAACACAAAATTCAGGACAGTGGTTATCCCTGGGACTAGGGAGGGAGAAAGATGGAACTGAGGATGGAGACAGAAGGCTTCAGTGGTGTTCCCGACACTCTTCATCTGGGTTTGGGGCTCACAGACCTTTAAAATTATTCATTCACCAAGAAAGAAAACACTCCCATTTAAACTCTGACATGCTCTGTAATCACTTAAAATTTTTATTTTATATGTACTTTGTTTTAGAGAAGAAGAGCTCTTTTAGATTTATTTAGGCATTGATTTTTATCATACATCCACTGCCCCAGTGTCTATCATGACCACTACTAAATCAGTATTATCTTTGAGATCAGCATTGTCCAATAGAAATAGAATGCAGGCCGGGCGCGGTGGCTCAAGCCTGTAATCCCAGCACTTTGGGAGGCCGAGACGGGCGGATCACGAGGTCAGGAGATCGAGACCATCCTGGCTAACACGGTGAAACCCCGTCTCTACTAAAAAATACAAAAACTAGCCAGGCGAGGTAGCAGGCGCCTGTAGTCCCAGCTACTCCGGGAGGTTGAGGCAGGAGAATGGTGTGAACCTGGGAGGCGGAGCTTGTAGTGAGCTGAGATCCGGCCACTGCACTCCAGCCTGGGGGACAGAGCGAGACTGCGTCTCAAAAAAAAAAAAAAAAAAAAAAAAAAAAGAATGCAAGTCATTTATGTGATTTTAAATCTTCCAGATAGCCAGCTTAGAAAAGGTGAACGAGGCCAGCATAATGACTCACACCTGTAATCCCAGCACTATGAGAGACTGAGATGGGAGGATCACCTGAGGTCAGGAGTTTGAGACCAGCCAGGCAACAAAGCAAGACCCTGTCTCTACGAAAAAAAAAAAAAATTATTTTGAAAGAGAAAAGGTGAAAGATACAGGCAAAATTAATTTTAACACTATATTTTATTTAACTCAGTGTGTCTAAAATATTATCTTTTCTGTATCTAATTGATATGAAAATCCCTAAGGAGATACTTTTCATTCTGTTTTCATACTTCAGCACATGTCAATTTGGACTACTCACACTGCAAGCTCTCAGTAACCACATTTGGCTAGTGGTTACCATATTGGATGGTACAGATCTAGAAAGCACTTGAAACAGCAATTAAACTCAACTTGTACTCTCCATAATATGTGTGTATATAAGGTGAATGGATGGCCTTATGAACAGCTATGTCCAATTTCATGCAGATCTAGGTCATAGGAACTAGTCTGGAGGCCACTGGGCCAGCATCAACTGTGAGACCGATTGTTTGTGAGATGCAGCCTGCTTTTCAGAAATGTGAAAATGTGAAATTGATGCAATACGGTAGTTGCAAAGCAACTGTCTGTGAGTATGGAGACCAGCTGTTATTAGAAAAGCCTAACAACAATGTAGCCAGATGGTGCTGGAAGCCTGCAAGAAAGGGAATCTGAACTCGCAATGTTAGATTCGGGCGAGGTGGCTTGCTAAATGCAGTTTTGTCACCTGTTAGGTGGCTAGAGCCTGGGGGATCATAGTTAAGGGTCTGAGAGGCTGAGGTAGGAGAATTGTTTGAACCTGGGAGGCAGAGGTTGCGGTGAGCGGAGATCGTGCCATTGCACTCCAGCCTGGACAACAAGAGCGAAACTCTGTCTCAAAAAAAAAAAAAAAAAAAGCAGGGGTTTTAGGTGCTCTATGGCCGGAACTTGGGACAGAGACCAAACATATTTCAAATTATACCACAGTTGTTTCTGTTGTAGTGGAAGGTTTATACTTGAACATCTAATTTATTCTCTATGATCATGTTGAATTCAGGAGGGAGAGAGAAAATCCCCTATGCTCACTTATCTATCTGGAAAATTATTCTCGAGAGTAGGAATTGCTTCAAATATTGTTTCATTTTCCCAAAGGGTCTGTCATGGGACTGAGTATAATAGTAACTGGACAGACACTTTCCATAGAGACTAATTTCTCCTCAAAACAGGAAGGCAGCCTGGTCTGCAACACATCATCGAAGGAACCCATGCTTTCTGTAAAAAACGAATCCAAATAGTGGAAAACATTCGAAATAGTAAAGTGCCAAAGCCCCGCTTTTGTGCCTTCCTGCTCAGTCCCTTCTATCAAGATGTGGCCTGCGGGGCCGGGCGTGGTGGTTCACGCCTGTAATCCCAACACTTTGGGAGGCCCAGGCGGGTGTATTACCTGAGGTCAGGAGTTCGAGACCAGCCTGGCCAACATGGTAAAATCCCATCTCTACTAAAAATACAAAAATTAACCAGGTGTGGTGGTGGGTACCTGTAATCCCAGCTACTCAGGAGACTGAGGCAGGAGAATCACTTGAACCTGGGAGATGGAGATTGCCATGAGCCGAGACCACGCCACTGCACTCCACCCTGGGTGACAGAGTGAGACTCCATCGAAAAAAAGTGGTGTGCGTCCTTCCAGAGGATGCTCTGTGAATTCACAACTATGCATAGATTCTCACTTGATAGGCAAACGTGTTTTCTCTCCTACATAAAATACATATTTGGCTTCGTTTTTTATATGGTGGGCTCATACTGTACAATTACTGTTAGCATGCATTCAGCATTTTTTTTTTTTTTTTTTTTGAGACGGAGGCTCGCCTTGTTTCCCCGGGGGGGGACAGAGGGGGGCGCTCGGCTC